>NC_052135.2:54809846-55117071 GCF_016086655.4 Lepeophtheirus salmonis
TGTAAATGCAATGTCTATTTATAAACTATGGGTTGAACAAACATACACACAAATATATATGTATGTATGGTATATAGGGATAAACGACGATAATGATCTTATAATTATGTTCATGATGACGAAAATAATTAATTGTTTCTTAATATAAGTATAGAACAACAATACGTTCATAGTCGTCCCTTTCTAGAGCATACATACACAAAAATAATTAATAATGTCTGTATAAAACAATCTTGAACATAAATAAAAGAAGCCAAACAATGAGTATGGTAACCCTGGTAGTTTTAAAGAATGCTATGGAGGAAATAGCCTAGCTGTTATGACGTTTTACCATATTGACTGCAAGCAACTCTGAGAAGAACAACATCAAGCAAGTAAACTATAAAAAGTCTTGTATTTGTTTAAGGTCATATTTTTAACTTCTCCAACGGGGGTTTACACTTATCATTTTAGAGGGAGAAAATGTATTACTGCTATAAAGGATAATTTCAATCTTTAAAATATCATTTGTGTAGGGGCATTGTTAAAAATTATATATAAACATTTATCCCATCGTTAACTTTATTATACCAAGCACTCTTTCTTCGAAAAGTGACAGAAAAAATTGACCAAAATCAGTTGGTAGTTACTTAATAATTTTTGGGAATTGTTCACAGCTTAACAAGAGATAATTCTAATTGAATTAACCAACGTTCAGACACTCATTATGGGAAAAGAAACATAAATATTGAGAGTTGACAGCAAAATACTGTGTATATTTTTGCGTTAGCAAGTTAACGCCGTATTATACTATTATTATTTCTTACATTTGGTGATAAAAATTATACAAAAGGTAGGCAGGAATTCATCAATCAGAGAGATGTTGACACTACGACATTCTATTAAAGAATGAACAAAAAGAGAAAATAATGATAGTACTAACCGTTTTTCCTTTTCAAATCTTAACACTTAAATATTAATATGCATGAATAAAAAATTAGCTTTCACGAGCGTGATACTTTTTATATTTACAAACTAAACAGTGTATTTTATTTTTTAAATCAGCTATCATTATTGTTAATTCATGGAGAGGGAATATCAAAAATAAAGTGTATGAGCTCATGAATAATGTAGAATAACACTGATCATTGGCTGGAGATTTATAAGTATAAGCCCATGTTGGACTAACTAAGAGTAGAACTGGGGATTGACATGCGAGTATTTTCTCCCTAGGTTCTTGCTAGTTACTTAGTGTGACTTCTGCTTATTTCCTTCACTCTCCAGCTGCTTGCAGCTAATCTAATGAAACGTTGTAACAGCCAATCTGATCTCCTCTCAAACATGATTCAATTGTCAGGCTGACCAGGTTCATTTTTTGTTTCTTTTTTTTACATACCGGTAGGTCATATTTTTTACTTGTATAAGTGGTAACCCAAAACTTGCTGCAGGATGACTAAATTACAAAAACAGCTTCAACCCGCTGGCAGACTGATTGGCATCTCTTGACGATGAAGTTCGTATCCATGGCGTACCAAGCGGTCATGATAGCAGCTCGGAGCATGGGGCTAGTCTGGATCAGGGCCACATGGAAGCAATCCCGAAGTTGTTATAGTAGAAGTTTTTGGTTTTCTTGGCTGTATGGGGCTGAAATTGACTTCTTGATGTTTTAGGCTGTCCAGACGGAGATCCCAGTAATCTCTGCAGCCATCAAGGTACTGACATCGACGTGGAGGAGATTGTGTACGCATTGCCATTTGGGTTGTTCCTCTGACATTTTTACACAGCGGATAGAAACAAACCTTGTTTTTGTTTGTTTTGGCTCTCGATTGGTTACGTAATGATATTTCTCGATTAAAAACAACGCTACTTCAAGTTTTGGATTCCCACTCTGTAAAACTACACATCCGCCTTCACTTTCAAGGGCGATGCAAAGATATATGTATATCTAACCAAGGCATTAATATATATAGATTCCATAAAATATGAAATTTTTTAACACAGACTAATATGAATCTGCTCATTTGAATGTAAGGATGATGATTCTTTGTTGACAGAAATCTATATGTAGATACTTCATCATACATACATCAACTATAAAGAAAAACCCAAAAATTGAATACGAAAATATGAAATTGATTCAAGACATAAATCAGAAAGAAAGAGCGATAGAAAATGTGAATATTATTACGTTGAAAAAACAGCGAATACATTATTTTGATTCTCTCAGACAGATTTTAAATAAATTCATTCATTTGACAGATATAATAAAGTACAAATCTAAAGGAAAATATAAATGCAAATTACAATTTGATAAATGTTCAAAAACTTTCTTTTTAGTTCGAACCAGTGTAGGGTAATATTCATAGGGATAAAAAATATAGAGTGATGGTGTATAGAAAAAGTTCACACCGTCGTAGTTGACCAAACAATTCAAATTGCAGTATTGATAAATAGGTATTTCAACAACATAGAGGGCGCTTTCAATATTTTTTGTTCCATCCTCAATGTATTTGAGGTCCATTGAAATCTGAACACTTACTAATTCAATAATTAATGAAGGTTGAGCGATCGGAATTCATATTTCGACATATTAAAGCATAAACTATTAATTACAAAATAAAACAAATCTGAGCTCTCTAGCTTACGAACAAGTCGAAAAAATTATACTAGAACGTGATCGACGAATATCCATTTGCACATTCCAAGCAGTTGAGTGTCTCCAGGACCACCTTATATGCCGTCAGTAAGTCCAAAACGGTTGGAGAGGGCTCTGTCAAAAAGGCCAAACTGAAACCGTAGAAGTTAAAGAAAATAGCTCAAGTCAATGAGGGCACATTTAAGAGATCTCTGGGTTTTACGCCAGAATGTCTGCAGAGCTACCAAAAAAAGTGGGTGGAAAGATCCTTGTGAGGGTGAATGGTCACTTTTGACACCAGCAATAAAATAAACCCATCTCCTCCGTTGCAAGATTGTGTCTTTTCAGATCTTGTTAACTATTTTTAACCCTTTTGTCCACCCTACAGCCCTAATGCCAACCCCCTTGACTACATATTATGGGTGCATGTTGAGGAAAAGGCCTGCAGCGTCCTTCATCCAAACACCGATACCCTCAAAACCACTGTCAGCCAGCACTGGTACGCCATTACAGATGACTACATCTACAGTGGGTGGCAGGCCGCCGCTGTCTTGAAGCAATCATTGCTGCTAAGGGCGGCTACATTAATGTTTTTATAGCTTTGACAAACATATATTATAGTATTAATTTTCTTGAAATTCGTTAATTCATGAAATATATCTTGTTGAAGTTTAAAATTCAAAGTGTTCAGATTTTACTGGACCACTCTGTATAAAGTTGCCTCCACGTCATACTTTCTATTTCTATCTCGAAATTAAAGAGAGCGACAGCAGATATTTGAAATTCAACCTTTTAATAACATGGAAATAGTTTTCTGTTCCAGGAGTTAATGGATTTGATAACATAGCAGTTCCATTCCATGATATCTATTACGTTCATCCAGTAATTATACTGTAAATGGGGCTCATGGTGGATACAAGAAAAAGTTTCGACGAGATGTGATTCTCCTCTTTCCACGAATCGACGTCAAATCCCCCCCCTAAATACTTCATAAGAGACAAACTCATATCCTCCTCCACATAATGATAGCGTCCATTTACTTTCAACTTTCATCCCCTTTGGATCCGAATATTTCAAAAAAGTCGAGAGCCCTCTCATCCTAATCCAATGACATATTCATCGCTTATCAAAATTATTTCCTTATTTTAAAAGGTTGTGAGTATTGAATTTCAACTATCTGCTGTTCTCCAATTTCGAGATAGAAAGAGAAAGTATGACGTGTGGACAATGTAAAATGTATTTTACATTTGATTATATTTTTCTTTATGGACCTCTTCAGTTTTTATAGGAGTATAGGATGATTCCATACAAGTGATCGATGTATAAATAACTATATTTTTAATTGTTTTTGTCAACTAACTTTCGGCTTCAAATATTTCCCTTGTTTTTGCTCAGGTTAAGCACTCTATGTATTTTATCTCTATGATAATATTACTTACTATTGAGAGTTATTTGTTAAACTATAACTAAAAGTTTCAAGGTTTATCAGCCCCTTTATTACTCTTATTCATCCGTGGGTGTACACTTTGCAGGAAAAATACTTTTCAAAAAATAATAAGACATATATTTGACGATTATAATTAATACTATAATACTATGTAATTATGATTCATATCTATGTTGTTCCGATTTTATACAATAAATTGTTTAACTATTTGCCACTAATTCTAATGGTTAAGTGTCCATTAATTAATTATCGTCTCTGATTCTATCATTATCAAGCTAGGCATGTCATTGGACAAGAAACTTACACTACACAATGAGTAAAAGTCCTTGCAAAAACCATTCAAAAATATTCACCCAAAAAGTCCGAACATCGATAGCTGACAACCAATGAAATACAGTGTATATTTTTTGTTTGAGAGGTAACACAGTGAATTATAATAAACACTTGATGATTGCAATTCCTGGCAAAATAATTGAACATTTTATCTTTTTAAAGTCGAGTAACATAAATAAGAATCATAATTAAATAAGATTCCAGTATCAAATATTTTTTTTCGCATAAAAATGTCATTTAGTAAATGTCAATTCGGCAAAGTGTCCTAGAATCTTAATCATCGTTTATTCTATTTGAAATTTTTTTTTTTATATAAATTTAAAAAGGACAGTATTAGGATATTCTTTAAGTTCTATTCAATTTGCAGATATTGGATTTAATAGTTTGAATAATTGAATTTAAGAAAAAAATATTTTAAAAATGTAGTAATTGGTCTTTTCCTAAAAAAGGTCATTGAAATAATATGTTTCTTAAAAAAGGTCATCAAAATAGTATGTTTAAATAGTATGTTTTCAAAAATCTCGTGTGAAATTTCTAAAAAAAAATTCACCTCTACATAGTGTTGATCAGTATAACGATACGGTAGTAATGTCATACTGGGACATTGACGCAATTAAAACAACAGTATACTAAACGGATATTGAAACTAAGACTAGCAGCAGCTTCACTACATCATAAAAGTTTGGCCCACCAATGAAGTAAATCCTTAGATTCTGATTCCTTACCCACAGCTAAATTTTCCTTTATGCCACGGTAAAAAACAAGACTTTATTCGAATCCAAAAAATGCGAATTCGAAATTATTCAATTATTTACGTATAAATCACCAAAACTTAAATGTTTACAATATTCATTGTTTGTTTGTTGATAATTTAATATCTTTGATCTTAGATATGATTTTAATCCTCAAAGTTAAAATACAAGTTTCCTTCAAGAAGTAAATAATTTACAAAAAGAACTCATAATCACCAATGGTAGTGAGGATTGTCGAAGAAAAGAACACGGCTTGGATATAGTTCCATTCATACTGAATGTCTTTAGTTACTAGGTCGATTCCTTCCTGTGCAGCCACAGAAACAGTCTGTTCGTACTCAAGAAGTCGACGATCAATATTGTTGCGATGTATAAGAGAGTTCCAACTTCCGTTGAATATGAAGCGTAGGAAATTTTCTCGCTCAAGGATAACGAGATTTTGGAGAGATGTCAGCTTCTCTTCCTCAAGAGGATGCTCCAGGACTTGGAATATCTATAAAAAATGAATATAAAGAAAAAATAAGGTGTGATTAATTTTTCAAGTGGACAATTAGTTATTATAGCGAAACTTAATAGTGTAAGATTAAGATATAATTCTATTTACATATATTATAACACAAGGGCTGAAAATCCCGGTGCATGTACAAAATGTCGAACGAATGAACATCGACCGACAAAACATGGAATGGACAAAACGTCGAACTTTAAGTCGAATAAATAAAACGTTGACCAGACAAAACGTCGGCCAACAGAACGTCAACTGTAGAATATAAAATAAGGGTGTTGCGATATATCCCATGCAGACATTTCCCACCTGAAACATACCTTGCTACCATCACTTATATATAAACTAACAGTAAGGGCCCTTCCCGACCCCCTTATAAAACCCGAATATTTGGGGATATTTTCGGGTACCGCCATATCCCAAAATGGGGCAAAACCCACCACCCCTATTTAATCAATCACTAAGCGTCCATCAAAATCCCTAATTGACATTTCAAATGTGGGGGCTGTTTTGGGGTGCCGTCGGGCCCTAAAATGGGATGAAACACACCACCACTACTGTCATTTACCCCTCCCTCCCCCATTTGCACCTAGAAGACTCTAAAATTTGAGGCTGTTTGGGGTTTCATTTCGTTTGGGGTACCGGTGGCTCCCTGCCACATCTCAAAAAAGTCTCTAATGTCTCCATGACAAATTCGAAGGCTTAATTTTACTAGAATTTTGGCCTCCAAACGTCAGATCTGAATCTGATGGATTTTTTTATGTTGGACGCGATGGAACGACAAACCAACTCCATTATAGCCTTGTTTAGAGACTGTAATGGAGCCCGGAGGTGATTTTATTGAATAAAATATATTAGAATTCATCAAGCTTTCAGTATTTGGTTTTATTTTTAATCTGATAAATACTTGGAGAGGAAATTCAGTTTGAAAACAAATATTTTTCGTGGCAAAGATAGGTTGTGCACCCTTTAGATGTTCTCCATCTTATACTTCTACTACAACATCTACATGAATTTGAGAGTTACTGAATGAATATACTATATCTATGTTACTAGTACACTATTCTGCAAGGGAGACTATAGACGTAAGTATGTAGAACTGAGGGAGGGGGAGACAAACAACCGCATCGTCATAAATAAGACCTGTCACTAAGTGGTTACATTCATAGTTTTATCGTAGACATGATTTATTTAAATGAATATATTGGTAAATGAAATTAAAAATTATTTTATAAATTTATTCATATTGAAAAGTATGTTGCTATATATATAAATGTACGAGGGTGGTCTGAAAAGTTTCCGAGCTCAACATGACGATGGGCTCACTCGTAAATAAAAACTATCCACATCTATCTAGCATCTGTTGATAGTTACTCACCAAAGTTTGAGCCATATTGTACTCGCAGTTTTTATGTAATAATCCGTTTCAGTAAGTTCATGTGGGATTTTTTTGTGGAAAAAAATGCTGAATTTATTTATTTATTTTTAAACATAGACTTCTTGTCCCTTTACAGAAATTCTCCTAGCGAGGTTACCGATGGGAAATATTATAAAGATGGGACCAGCTTTCATTTACGAGTGATTCCATCTTCAAGCTGTGTATCAAGTGTCACAATTCTACGATACACTCAAAAATGACTTTACGGAAAATATGTGCCATGCTTTTAATACATATCTGATATCTCTTCTTTGTTTTAATACACTATCGACATTTCTAACTCTTTGTTAGTTGAACATGCCTTTTTTGAGGCAGTTAATAAACTGGGTAAAACATTATTACCAACATTAATGGAATTTGATTAAATGATTCAGAGTTGACATAGACTCTCGTAATTTAAAATTTTCTATAAATTTCATTCATTTTGCAATGGTACATATCAATTAAAATGTATAAGAAACATAATTTTTTAAATTAATCTTCATAACAAGATTAAATTTGCCGTTATTATAGTCAAAATAGTATGTTTTTATTTTTCATAAAAAATTCAACGAAATATTATTGAATTTTGGGTAGCAAAAATGTACTCATTATTTTTTTGATAAAGTTGAAGGCAGTGTAAATGATAACAGGTGATATTACATTAGTCGTAAAGCGTATACCTCAAATTGGAAAAAAAAGAATTAGGAAAAGTAAAAGAACGACTTAAAAGGGAACACATTAATCAAATTCGCCAAACCTTGATTAAAAATTGCAAAATTTACTAATAGTTCAAAGAAAATCCATTCTTGCAACAACAAAATTAGTATTTATTATGAAGGATGTTTGAGGATCATACTAAAAAGTTTCGGGAATGTAAGCCATTTTATACAGATTTCAAGAAATTCTGTATAATTGGGTGTACAAAAAATCCCAGTTTAGTAATGAAGGGCTAAGAAAAATTTAATGATCGACAGTTCTAAAAACTGGTCCCAACAATAGGTCTGACCAATTTAATGATCTGTTGATAGTTTTCCTATCGGCAGTGAAAGATGAAGAGTAATAACAGGGGCGTCCGTAAGGGTTAGGCTGGAGGGGCAGTACCCCCCCCCCCTCCTAATTAATTAATTTTTGCCTTTAACTAGAAAAATTGAATACTTGAATTTCTAAAAAAATTTAATGTTTGAATTCTTTAAAAAAATTTAATTTTGCAAAAAATTCAATTTTTCAAATTTTTCTCCAAAAATTTTAATATTTGAATTTATTTTTCTAAAAGTTTTATATTTGAAATTTTTCTCCAAAAAATTTAATTTTATTTGAATAACTATGAATTTTTACAATTTTTCTACAAAGAATTTTATTTTATGTGAATAGCTATGAATTTTTACAATCTTTCTACAAAACAAAAGGATATTCAGTATTTGGTTTTTGAAATTTTAATGCAAAAAAACAAATATTTCTATGAACAGCTTTGGATTTTTTAAAAAAATCTCCAAAAAATTTAATTGTTGAAATTTTTTTTCCAAAATAATTAATATTTTGAGAATAGCTATGGGTTTTTGAATTTTATTGTAAAAAAATTTAATATTTTGGATTTTTTTCCAAAATATTTTAATTTAAAAAAAAAAAAAAATTCAGAAAACCAAGCCCCTAGAAATTATAATCCCGTGGACTACCCTGAATAATGATGATTTGTTGAGGAGTTAATTTTAAGTGTTAGTTCTCGTTGGACTTGTAGTAAAATTGTAGATCTATATCAGAGTCATTTCTGTCCATGTCCTTGCTTGATGTTGTTCTTCTCAGAGTTGCTTGCAGTCAAATTTGTAAAAGAGTAAACGTTTTTTATCATTTTTTTTTGTCACAATTTTAAATTTATAATTTTCTTTATTGAAACTTTTTCTATTTTAAAACTATATTTTTTGTAAATTTGGTAAAAATAACATTTCTTCGGGAAAAGTTATAACTTTGAAATATTTAAAAAAAAAAATTGTCATTTATTAAAATAAAGGAAATTTGTCCATATCTTCTCTGGTTTTCATTATTGTAAATGTAATTATTTTCAAAATGTGTTTTGCCAAGTTTGTCTCCCTTAAAAAAATAATTTTTTGTATCAATTTTACTATTTGTCACTTTCTAAACATATTTACTTGTCAATTTCGTTATTTGTCACTTTTTATAAGATATTTATTTGTCAAATTTTGCATTTATAAAAAACACACTCTATCAAAATCTTCATAATTTTTTCTCAAAAAGCCCCTTCTCAAAGATAAATCTTTGTAACAGTCCTGGGCTGAACAACAAAGCATTTTTGTTCAACGTATCAACGTTTAAAACATTGATAAGGCATAAGAGAAGTAGGAAATCCAAAGCTGACAAAAAAATTAGAACATTAACAATGTCTTTTCCTAAATATGGTCCTTTTAAAATTTTATATATTTCTAAAGTTTCCTCTCTATTATTCAGATTTTGATTTGATTTTATCACCTTTTTACATGCTTTGTTTTGATATAAGACAATTGTACTTTGATTTAAATATCGGTCCAAAAACAGACACCATAAAAATTTTATTATGGAAGAATAATTATGAAATTATTTGACAAAATTTTATTCGAATAATTTCAAACAAAAAAAAAAAAAAATCAACAATTCTACAAATTATAGAATCACATACTCTTTTGTAACTGAAATTCGGATTATCTACTCTTCGTTAAGAAATAAATCAATTGGACATTAAGGAGTTATTTTCTTTCAAACAAAACCCATAAAATATGGTTATTTTATAACGTTTAAAGTTGCATTTTTTGTATGTTATATGCATATAAAATCAATCTTAATCTGAATGTTGATTGTTGATTTTTTTTTTCATGTTCAAAAGTTCTCTTAAACTTATAAAAAGGGTAAAAATGTTCAAAAAAATTAAAATTAAGAATTTTTGGGAACAAGATCTGATACAAAAAATCTAGAACAGAAGAATCTGAGGTACTATTAATATTTATGTTATATTTGTAGTAATTTAATTTATTAAAAGATAACTTTCTTTAAAAAAAGTTCAAATATTTTTTTTTATCTGGAAAAAAAACTGTAAAAAAATATGTTTAAAAAAAGTGCAATTCGTAAATATTCGGCAAAATTTGAATGCTCCCCAAAAAAGTTATATTTCCCTACGCCTATGTTGTGTCAGTCCTTATTCATTCGATCCAGTCCAGTCTTATGACCACTCAGTACTGGAACTGATTCAAACAAGAAGAAATGAAGTTGACCGAACTTTATATGCTTTTAAGACGGATATGCAGGACTAAACTGTACCGCAACGAGACTGAACTGAACTGCAGTTACGAATAAAACAACACTACCTATGATTATATAACTCTATAGACACTCTTTTGACCCAGATCTCTAAAAGCAAAGAACAGAGGTGCCAAAAAGAAATATGAATCCAAAATATATTTTATCATAAATACCCAGCATTACTCGGAGTTATTAGATGTCAATGAATATACAAAAAGACAGGAAAACTTCATGTAGATATAATTCCACTCTGTATCAAGCAAAGATATATATAGTAATTACATCGTTGTCAACCTTCAATTCTACTCTGTGTACATCAAGAATTTATCCTTATAATATCCCATCAAGTCACCCGGGGTACTTTCCATCATTCATGAGAACACACACTCCTGACTACACTTTATCCTTGGATTTTCTTTTCTCAACAATGAAGGAATAATGATTACAGCTTTAGAAAAAGAAAAAAAAAACTTTTCTGCTTGTCAACAACAACAACAAGAAACTCGCTCGCTTAAAAATGCTTATGATTTACAGCACTTTGGATATTTACTCCTCCATTTTTTTTACTACGACACGTGTTATACACGCTCGTTGCTACATTGTTATTTTTCAGACCATTTATGATATTAAATGCACATTTTAAAGTGAGTCCTTTACAGACAGACAGATAAACTTTATTTTATTTATATAGGTCAACAAATAAGTTGATTTGACTTCTTTTTAGCGTACATTGTACACAATAAAATGAATCCCTACGTTTTCCAGAAGAACTCGGCTTTACCTCTCAATATTATTCTTTTTCATATTTCATAAATATTTCTGCAATTTATTTTATAAGAGTACATTAACATGCTTTTTTCTTCATGGAGGAACACGTGATACAAGATCATTAATTGCATGCACATTTATTTTTCCTTCATATTTGCAATGGAATTTTAAACCCAAATCCTGACACCCTTTTTCATGACTATTTTGCATGATAATAGTGATTCATGTGAGAGTTTCATCAAATATACATATGTTGTTTGGAAGGTTTAACACTTTATGACTAATCTCATTTAATAGATATTAATATCCTCTTCTACTTGTACTGCGCAAATATTGACCTCAAGACCTGTTCTTTCTATTAATTAATAGGACCGTGTAATGGTAAAAAAATCTGAGAATAACCTACTTATCGGACGATTAAAAAAAACTGATCAGGGGAAAATGAATGATTAGGAAATCAGTCCTAGGATCGATCCAATTCTAACATTGTTACCTTTATTGTATACTTTCCCTCCGAAAAAAACAGAAAAAAGGCCCAAAATTAGTTTTTAGCCTACTCTTCCCAACTATGGATAATTGTTCACAGCTTAAAAGGAGCTAATTATAATGTAACCAATCAACATTCAGAACACTGATTAGGAGCAAGAAGCAGAAACACTGGCATGAAATTAAATTTTTGTCTTAGTGAGTGTCTTTGCTGTGTGAAAGAGTAATTTTGTTCAGATGCATTCGTAGATCTTAAAAAGTAATACTAATGTCAAAACGTGTTGAAACAATGATTATCTTGGATTCACAATGATTATACTTATTCTGCTGATAAAGAAAGGGATAATGAGATTCTTATAAAAATATATCCTTCATATTTGAAAGAAAAAAAAAAGGAAATCAAATTATGATGGAGTTTTCAATTTCCTTTTCTTAAAGGACAGTGGACTCATAGAGGTCACGTGTACTTGACTTAACTAGGCCATGACATAGTTTGTACTACACTATAAATATCATACAGCTCTTCATTCCAAGGTAAGTAAATATTTCTGAGTTTGTAATTTATATCAGTATATTATGTTTATGTACTATTTTTCTTTTCCCTTGGAGGTTTCTTCCTTCTATCATGATTGATCATTTTTTTAGTCCTTTTTCTTACTCCCTATTTTTTTATAAGATTATTTATTTAAAAAGCAGTTATTTACAATATTAAACAAATATAGAAAATATATCACATTGATCATTGAATTAATTAGAATGGGATTCAAAAAGGATTGGATTATGTTAGTAATAAAAAGGGTTACAAATCGTAAGCATTTTTTCTATGTTAAAAAAAGAAACAGAAAATTAACATGGTAACCTTGACAATTGATAAAAAAAACAACTCAAAAATCAATATGGTAACTCTGAAAATTTGAAGAATTTTTTGGAGGAGAGCAGCTTAGCCGTCCTCACGTTTAATAAGATCATCTACAATCCTCTTTGATGAGGGGGAAGTATTAAATAAACAAGGACAAAGGCAAGAATTACTCCGATGTCGATCCTCAATTCTACTCTGTAACTAATCTTCAAGATTACTCTCCATCTTTTTATGAGCACACACAAATGTTCAATCAGGTTTTGAATATATTGAATAAATGTAGTAGAAAAGGAAGTTCACTCTGCAAGAATTAAATAATAATGACACTATTTTTAGGGAAATATTCAGTTTACAACTCTAAAAAATCGGGGAACTAAAAGATGCAACCGATTTTCAATTAAGTTGCCGTCCCATGGTGAATAGAGTTGTAAATTATAAGTATTTATTTTTTTACTAAAAAATAAACTGAAAATTAGGTTGGTAATCATGTCAATTTGAAGAATGGTTGAGAGGAGAGTAGCTTAGATGTCACGACGTTTGATAAGATCATCATCTACAATCAGCTATGACGAACGGGTAGGAAGATATATGTTGTACATAGTAGAAAATGAAGTTAACTCCGCAGGAATTGAATAATAATAACAACAGCATGTGGAAAGGAATTTCAGTTTGCGAACTCAAAAAAAAAAAAAAAAAAAAAAAAAATCATGAGCAGATGAGGGATGGATATTCTAAGGATTTCGGTATGTACTCAAAAATATAACAGAAGTTCGTATGGTAACCATAACAATTTGAAGAAGTTTGAAAGTAGATCAGCTTAGCTTTCATGAAGTTTCATTAAATTAGCTAGAAAGTATCCTCGAATAAAAGGAAATAATCACAAGTCCCACTCCGTATCAAGCAAGGACAGAGGCAGGAATTACATCGTTGTCAATCCTCACTTCTACACTGAGTCCTTCAGGGACAACACTTAAATCGCCTCAACAAGTGCTTCACGTTACTCATTCATTAGGACCGGCCATTAAGACTGTCAGTACTAGAACCGATTAAAAAAAGAAGAAATAAAGTTTAGTGACGTCATCAAGGACTGAACTTTATTAGTTTTTAGACTGATATGATGCAGGACTGAACTGGACGGAACTGCATTCTTCAGTCCTAAATAAGGACTGATACAACCC
The DNA here is from genome assembly GCF_016086655.4 of Lepeophtheirus salmonis. Classification (NCBI taxonomy): domain Eukaryota; kingdom Metazoa; phylum Arthropoda; class Copepoda; order Siphonostomatoida; family Caligidae; genus Lepeophtheirus; species Lepeophtheirus salmonis. Next base: position 54,823,494 of record NC_052135.2, read on the forward strand.
TATTGGGTCCTTCCAAGCCAAATCAATAACTCTAAAACAGCATCATCTTCAATTTTTTTCAAATTTGGCACATATTTTAGTAGTTAAGAACTTATAAATCCAAAATTTTATGCTTTTATGAGCTCCTGTTCAGGATTTGGAGGTTTCTAAAGTTTTGGCCTACCCTATTTTTTCATTGTTGCATTTAGAATGTTTTTAAAGATTTTCCACTTAAATACTACAGAGGAAAATGTGTGCGTCGGTAGAGCAAATTTCTGAATATATATACTAAATATTATAGTCATGTTTTACAATATATATGCTAAGTTTTTAGCTTGAAGAAATTAAGTGAAATCGAATGCATCTCTGAAAACTTATTGTATATGTTTATGATGTATTACAAATTAGCAAATAAAAATTAATTTCAGTGAAATTGAAAATTGGCAAGTTTGATTTTTGTAGGTCAAAATATTGACCTCATGACTTTATGAGTAAACAATCACATTTAGTGCTGTACAAAATTACTTTTTTTGATGAATTTTACTTGGAATGATCCTATTCAGAGTTACAATTTATGGTTAGATGTTCTCTTTTGAAGAAGGGGAAAATAGTTATAACAGCTTCAGACAAAGCAAAACAAACAAAAAAACACTACTCGGGTGGCCAACAACAACAGCAAAAACTAGCACCCTATAAAATACTTTGGATTTACAACCCATTATTATAAACCTAAAACAGCTCACCTTCGCTCCAGCAGCTGTGTAAATAGCAAGTCCAACATATAGGCCGATATGTTCAACTAAATTTTTGACGTTTTCGATATGTTTGACGTCTAAAACACGAAGATTACCCAACAAACTCATGAGTACTTATTCATATTTTTTGTGAATTCTTTTTTTGAATGTAAAAGGCAAATGGGAGTGAGGAGTAGGAGTCTATTATGAGGAGGATGAACTTAAAAAAATGCACACATTAACCAACAAAATCAACAATTACTATAATAACAAAACTATTTCGGAGGAAGACTTTGGCGGCTCCGTCACTACGACTTCCACTACCACTACTACTAACGGTCACAACTTCACTCACTCTGAATCTCGAAATACAATTTTTCTTCCTCAAGTAACAAATGGGGGAAAAGAGTGATTTTTCCGGGGAAGCGCATATTTATACATTTCTTTTTTACTTCTCGTGAAAGGGGGGAAAGTAAAGTCATAGTAAGTCATAGATTTCATAGTAATATGCAGTAATAAGAGGAGATACTAGTCTATATATCTTTTCAAAAATACCAATCGTCCTCTCGATGTAACAACATGTATGTACTTCCTAAAAATAAGTAGTAAGTCTAAAATTACTTAATTAAGTAAAAAGCTACTTAGTTAAGTAAAAATTAACTTGTTACATATTACTCCGTGAAAAAGTACCTACCAGTATGTTAAAAATAAAGAAACTGAATATTAAATTTGTCACCCAGATTTTTACTCAAAACTAATGGAAGGGCACGAGTAAGACCGATTTTGTAACCCTTTGTTAGTGAACTGGTATCTTCTGTACTCCAAATTTGATAAAATTGCTTTAAATCGCCTTGAAATAGATTTTAATACTGGAAACAGCATTAATAAACTCCTGAAATATCTTTAAGAATAAATGCTAATTTTGCTGTTGCAAAAATGTATTTTCTTTGAACTATTCGCAAATTTTACAATATTTAGTCAAGGCTTAGTAAATTTGATTAATTTGTTCACTTCTAAGTCGTTTTTTTGCTTAGTCTATTTCCCTTTTTTCAATTAAATGTATTAAATATACTGTTATCCCATAAATCACACTTAATCTTACAAAGTTAATGAGACAACTTTCGGTAACTAATGTTCCTTAAAAGTAATTAATATTTCATCGAAAATAAAACTATCATTTTTCAACTATAGTAATTACAAATTATATCTTGTTGATATCCAATTCTAATGTTGTTATGATTAATTAGCATAAGTTTGAGACTAAATCTACTCTGTATCAAAAAATAAAATTCGATTAATATTTGAGTTAATGTTTAACCCAAGTTGATTAACTTTGTCAAAAACAGGATGCTCACTAATGCAGGCTTAGATTCGTAAGAAGAAGGATATAAACACAAATCCCACTCCATAATATCTAACAAAGACATAATTAGGAATGATTCCTTTGTAAATCCTCAATTATACTCCAAGTTCAATAAGGACATACATATTTAACTCCTCAACCAATCCTTAGTGTTACTCTTTACACCTAATACTTATATGTATATTCTTTCCTCAATGTTTGAAAAAAGAAAGATAACAGCTTTAGAAAAAAAAAACCACTATACAGGCTAGGAACAACATTCACAAAATTTGCACGATAAAAATGTTTAGAATTTACAACCCAATGCAACCTTAAAAATTGAAAAGATAAGACTTCAATGTTTTTGTTGCAAATATGAAATATACTAAAAATAACCCCTATTTAATATACTATTCAACAAAAATTTGTGCAATTGTAGCTTTTTTTAGATTAACAACAACCCTGTTCATAATTGGTGACAATTTATTAGTAGGGTTGAGTGAGGGTGTGTTGACATCGTTTGTCTAATTCAAAAGCTTAAACGTTTATAATCTAGTCATTATAATTATATATAGGATTTTCTGGTATACTATAGTAATTAATTAGGAGCAAATATTGTAGTTTTTTGATTTATAGTATATAACTTATTGCATATGGTGTACCAAATTAATTAGAGATAAAACTTATAATGAAACGTTTTTTCAGATAAAATTTATTTTTAAACCAATATAAAGTATTTAGGAGTTAAAGCGTCATGCTAAAAAGTGTACGACTGACCCAAAATTTTAGTAATGGTGTTCCTATTACCTTCCAATACAAAATCTCCCCGAAAAGTAATACGATCTACATAACAAAACTTAAATTCAAACTATATTCAAGTTATTCGTAACGTTCTTTCCAGTCAATCTACTGCTGACAGAAGCCTTCCTGTTGTACTTTTAAACCTTTGTGACATTTTTCTTGATCATCAAATTTTAATAACATTTTTGTTGTCAAAAAGTTTAATGAACATATTCACAATAGATTGAATTGTGAATTTTGGAAGTAAAAGTGGCTTTCACACTATAAAATGGATTCCTCAAAAGTCAAATAACGTTGTACCAAAAGATTTATTTTGAATTATAGAAAATAGTTTGAGTACAATAGGTCTCCTATGTCCTAACGTTTCGTATCCATTCAGTTTAGGTACATAGAAAAAATAGAGTCGTAAATTCTAAGCACTCAAATGAAAAAATGAAATGGCAGCCATGACAATTTGAAGAATGTTTTGGTGAAATGTTTTATAAGGCTAACTACAAATAGTTATGAGAAAAATTGGTTATACATCTTATGCATTCTTGTTATGCTAAAAAATGAAACAGAAAATTAATATGGTAATTAGATTAGCTGAGAAGCTTTGGGATGAAGGAAATAAACACAAGTCGGTATCGAGTAAAGGTATTGGCAGGAATTACTCCATTTTTGATTCTCAATTCAACTATGAGTTCAACAAGGACTTTCACTTATAAATGGGGATGTAAATCGTGTTTATTTTTTAGCTGGCCTGTTTTTATTGAGTTGGTAATATAAAAAATAAGGTTTTTTTCAATCTTCCTTTAATTGATCAGATGGAGTTGCACTGATTAAGTATATGTAAACATGATCTAGTTTTACATTTACTCCATCTGACCTCTGAATCTTGTGTGAAATCCATATACATAAAGTATATTTATTTCTTTAGGAGTTTTCTTTTCCTTGGCAGTTGTCATTATTATTTAATTCCTGATTAATGAAAAACTTCCTTTTCTACTACATTTAATTATATTCAAAACCTGATTGAACATTCGTGTGTACTCATAAAATACGGAGCGTAACCCTGAGGATTTGTTGGAAAATTATTATAGGAAGTCCTTGTTGGACTCAGAGTAGAATTAAGGATTGCCATCGGAGTAATTTTTGCCAATGTCCTTGATTACCTCCCTCTACCCCCTTGTAACAGCTGATTGCATCTGCTCTTCTCTAAAATATTTTTCAAACTGTCAGGTTTACCATGTTGATTTTCGTGTTTTTTAACATTCCCAAAATGCCCGCGATTTTCAAAACTCCTTATAACCAGTGATGCTAATTGGGAGGATTTTAGGCATGTTAAAAAATCATTATTGTATCATAAAATGATTGTATTCAATATCTTAGATGAAAAGTCTTACAAAACATATCATTGACTCTTAATAATAGGATTACAGATTTTTGGAGTTGTTAAAGAAGAGATTTAAATAAAATTTGTTAGTTGACTTCTAACGACAACTTTCTTGTATGCAAATATAACAAGAATTAATTGTATGACTTTCAATGCTGGCTAGGCTACGTAGGTACATGAATCATTTAATTTAATGTTAATTTATGCATAAATCATGATCATCATGTTATATTTGTATATAATAGTGTTTTGCTTTCGGCCTGAAAATCATAGACCGCTCTGACACCACTATTATTTTTAATTTACAGGAATAATTCAGTCCTTCAAAGAAGTTTGATCACGACGGGTCTTTAAAAAAAACCTCAAATACTAATTCGGTATAGACCAGTTTTACCCAAAAATCCGTCATGATTCGGTCACATTTAAAATTCGGTCATTATGTGAATTGTTAATGACATCATATATGTTTCAAAATTGTGAACATCAACCTACAATACGTCATATGAAGTGAAATGTGCAGCATATATTATATTTGTAGAACTCATAAATCAGGATAGTGGAGAAAATCGGAACATAGATTGAGACCAAAAAAAAAAAAAAATCGGGTACCCGATTTGAAAATGATTACATTTCGGTCTACAGTCTGGGATTAGGTTCTAAACTGATCAGTCCAAATCGATCTAGAAAAATTACTTCGATTTGGACACTGTTTTTAACCTTTTAAAAATAGTTACAGAAGCAATGATATATGTAGGCTTAGATGAACCTTTATTGACCCTAAAGTTAGATACAACTAATGATACAAATTATGAAGGGAGTTGTAAATTGTAAGCTTTTTTGGTATGCAAAACAAAATTGTAAATATTGTCTCAGATTACGTTCTAGAGCAAAATATAGTTAAAAATAGCTATAGAAAAATCAACTAACACCGAGTTGGATAGAAAATCGTTCTTGAAATGAGTCTTAACACTAGTATATAAGTATGATTATAATCAAATTGATCTTTTTGCTTTTTTCCCGAAAGATATTTACATTTATTATTTTTTTCTTTGTCAGAATGATCTCGTATTTGCCTTTGATTTTACATATAAATAAACACTCAAAAATACATTTGTATTCATAATTTTTTTTTTTTTTTGTAAACTTGAGTATATTTTCTGCAAATGTATTCTTTGAATAACAAATGGGCTAAAAAGTCCCGGGCTCAAAAAAGAAAACACGTTTTTTTATATTGTTATTTGGCTTTTTCTTAAAAATATGATTTTATTTCATTCGCTTTATGGAGCCATTGCTTAGATTGAATGGTATTTTTTTCCGTCCAGAAGCAAAATTGTTTTTGATTCATTGATTTGAAAATAAAAAAAGTAGTGTACCAATTAGCACAATAACTTATATTTTTTAACTGACATTTATTTAAAAATAAGTTTAAGCGTCTTCATAAAAAGTTGTTCCATATTTCATTGAATATTTTTTTTAGTTAAATAATATATTAAATTTTTGTCCCATGTTCCTCACGACCTCATACATGCCATCTTGGCACGATATTTAAGTTTTATTAGCTTTAAGTCATCCTCCATTTCTCCACAACGACTAAAGACGTAGCCTTAGGCCGGACCTCCTACCACACCCAAGTAGTCACGTTATTTTTTAATATAAATTTTTTTGTCTTTGTTGTAGATACGTTTAAATTTTCAAACTTGGGAGAAATAATTAATAGGAGTATTCACATTTTGAATGTAACCCCATTCAAACTTTTTTCTAAATGTTTTCTCACGAGGATTTAGACGATTTTCATATCCATAGTGCGTTGTATTTTATTAAACGGCATTCAATTTGTGTTTTGTAAATACATATTTGGCTTACAAGAATTGATTGTTTCCTTCATTTGAAGAAAGCACAATTAAGGATTCCAAAAATCATTAATCAAATCTGACATGTTGTTTCTTTTTCTCACCCACTCCTCAATAAAACCACGTGTTTACGGCTATCCCTCCTAAAAACGCAAACTAAATATAAATTTAATGAAATGCGAAGCCCTTTTAACATTGTTTTAGGAACAAAATATCTTCTTTTAAATCGAGCTTCTCTCAATATTTTTCATGGCCTTTATTAAGATCGATACATACTCTTTTTATGGCCTTTAAAAAACTTTTTAAATACTGAAAAAATCATTTTTTTTCAGTTTTTGTATACAGTTTAATTAAAAAAACACATTTTTATAGTCTTTAAATATTTATATTTTATGACCTTTTTTAAGCAAAGGTCGATTCTGTATATTTGTATGCTCTTTTTTAGAAAGAAAGAAATAATGTTAAATTAAAAAAAAAAAAACTATTTCAACAAATAGCAGCCCTGCTCACGGAAGTTGGACCATTTGACCTTGAACATTAATAATTTAAGTATATGCAGATATTATAGGCAGTATGCACATACGGATAAAGAGATGAATTTCGAATTATTTGATGATGCTTGCAAAAAAAAGTTTTAAAAGGGTTTTAGAGTATGAAGTACATTCATTCTCATCTCATTACTTCTGGTTTAATGAATGTTTCTATTTCTGAAGGAAAGAAAGAACTATCTTATTTAAAAATAAATATGTAGGGGGATATTAGCATGACAATGAAATGTTTTAATCGTTTTTACTTCTTCAATTTTTCATATATACATATCATTATCATTATAATATATTATTCTGTTCATTTATAATTGTTATTATTATAGATAAGGTTTAATGTTGATAGCTTAAGAGGCCTTGATTTTTTTTTTGTTAGAGATCATCTTTTTTGTACTGCTGGGTGTCTCATGATTGGGAATGGGACTTTTGTAGAGGAAAAATACAGTTTTGTTATTGGAAAAGGAAAAACGGTTCTTACTATCGTTCTTATTTCTTCAAGTCGATACTTTTATTATTTCACGAAGCCTTTCATCCCAAAAGAAACAGAAGAAAACCTATAATCAATTGGATGCAGTTAGTCGATTCTTCTGTGGTATGAAAATATGTTTAAGAGTTGTAAATTTTTTTACCTTAGATGAACGCAAGACTTTTATAGTTACAACCTGAGTAGGTTTTATTTTATTTTCCACAGCTGTTGTCATTATTCTTAAAGAGGAAATATCTAAGTATAAAGTGCGTGAGCTCATGAATAATGAAGAGTAAGGCCGAGGATTGGTTGGGGAGTTGTAAGTGACAGTTCTTGTTGGACTCAGATTCGAATTGAGGATCGAAATCGTAGTAATTCCTTCCTATATCCTTCCTAGATATGGTGTGGGAGGTGTGTTGTTTTTTTCTTTCTAGCTGCTTGAAGTTGATTTAATGAAATGTTGAGACAGCATAGCTGCTCTCCTCAAAAAGATTCTTAAAATTGTCAGGATTACCCTGTTCATTTTCCGTTTGTTTTATTATATTAGTAGTTAGTCAATTCTTTCCTAATGATGTTATTATCATTTTATTTGTAAATAATATAACTTTAGACAAATGCTGTAATTATGTAGTTACAACCTTAACAGGGTTTTTCATATACCAATGCTGTCTTGAAGAGGAAACTTCTGAATATAAAGTATGTTAGCTCATAAATGATGGAGAGTAACATTGAGCAAAGAGTACGTTATTTATATAGAGCGAGATAAAAGAAGATTGTATTCTTTTCACTTTCATGTTCTAGCAAAAAAAAAAAAAAAAAAGCGTAATTAGTTATAGCAACAGCTGCAAATTGCAACCTGTTTTCATCACCTGAGTTTTAAAGAAGATTCTTTGGTGGACTAACAAAGATACTTAGTAGGTGCTTAGTTCCTGGATATCGTTCTGGGTATCGCCTTAAAAAAGGAAAGTCCAAATTCCTGGATGAAACTGAGGGTGAAATAATGTTCCATCATTATCCAAAAGATCGATATTGACTCAAAGTGTGGAAAAGCGTAATTCAAAGAGATTAGACTAATTTATCCTTATTATTTAATACAATTAAATTTTGCTCCTTACATTTTCGGGATCAAGATTTTCTTGACAGAATCGATAGGTTCTGATAGTTTCCGAATGAGGAAGAGAAAAGGTTCAAAATTGACGAATATAAGATTAAAAGATGATGTTGTTCATTGTTGGTTAAAAAAACTGACCTTCTTATTTATCAAGACATCAACCAGATCGAAGGAGTGGTAGAAGAACTACTCAAGAACGTTTCCAAGAAGAGAATTGGTAATATTTGAAATGTTTCTGCTTGTGTGTGTTTGTTTTTAAAAATTCATTTTTGATATTCCCCATTGAGGTTGACAATTTTTAGATAGATATTATTTATTAATATATATACATTAATTATGCACTTTATCTTCTAGTCGAACGGAAAATATGGTCCAACAGTTTTTTTGAGGTGGATAACGTTACTTCCATCAAAGAAATTAAGACTCATTATCTCTCTTTAGATAACTGTCCTGGTAATATTCAATCGCAGATATTGAAAATGGACTCCTATTTCCCAGATTTCATTATGATTCTGTTATCCATCAAGTAGAAATGTTTGATTAACTCTCAGTAAAGTGCATCATATAATGAGCAAGAAATGGAATATCCAATCCATGTCTCAGATATTAAATATCTTAGTCTTTTTGAACAGCTGCAAAGTTGAGGAGGAAAAGAACATGGACAAGTTTTGCTCAGGCAGAATTTATTCACACGGGTGAAATTTTCGATGCGAAATTCCATTTTTTGTTTGAACAATTAAGCCTTGCGATGAAAGAGAGACAAGTCCATAGATATTCTATTGAAATGTTAGCCAACTGTTTAATGTGGAAACAAAGCATACTCTTTATAAGCAACTTCAAATGCAAGAAATTGTTATAATTCCACATCTGTCAGCACTGCCAATAATTATGCCACCATTAAATATTTGAAATGTAGATGTGTAAATTTGAATCCAATACAGAAGTATGTGTATCTAATAATAGACGAAATTCTCACAGCAAAGCAAGTGGACTATAATAACGCTAAATTATATGGATTGAATGAAGATTTTGTTCCCTCAAAAACTATTTTAATATTTAGGATTAAAAATTCGCGTGGAAAGTATGAGGACGTTGTGAGCTTCAATCCTGTGTCCAAACTCAACTCCAAAATATAAACACAATATTATGATCTTGTGCTACAAGCTGTATATAAAGCTGGATTCTGTGTAATTGGTACACTTGTCGACAACTATAGTGAAAACCGCAAATTTGTATTCGAAGAATTCCTTTCCGGATGCCATGAAGCTACTACATTCACTCTTCAGAAGAAGAATATTGGAAATTTTTTCTTATTTGTGATTCAACCCATAGTTTTAAGAAGTTATACAAGAATTTCGTCAATTGAAGAATTTTGTAATATCCTAAATTCCATGGAATTGACATTTTATCTCCAAAGTTTGAACTGTTAGAGTCTCTATACAACATGATGTCGGAAAGTCAATTAAATATGCTGAAAAATTGACTGATAAAATGCTCCGGCCTTGTGCAATCGAAAAAGCTAAGTTAACTGGTTCTCTGTTTTGTCACAGCGCTATTGATGCCCTGTAGATGTAATCTAAAATCAATTACCACTTTCTTGAACCAATCCCTTACTAAACTTGATTCATAATTATTGAAACATATCTGAATGTGAGATCACCAATAACTGGCTGTAGGAAAAGGGATAACCTTCAAAGTCCCATATTATGTATGGACAATGAAAAAATTAAATTTTTGAAAGATTTTGAAGATTGGATAAAGAGAAGGAAGTTGAGTAAAAAAAACCAGGACTTTCGAGGGGAACTTTCACTGTCATTTTAGGTGTTATTCAAAGTAATTTCATTGAAGTAAGATTTAGAAGATATAGACAGTTGTCTGGTGCAAATCATTTTGTGTCTGTGAAGAGCTGTATTGAAGGGGAAAAAAATATTCGAGTAAAGTCACTTATCAGATTCTCTAAATGAAAATAAGTGATATTAAGGAAGTTTTGGTTAAGGAAGATCAAACCCATAATAAGAAAATACCCTACTGCTTCTGTCAATATTAGATGCTGACAGTTTAATGGAAAGAGATTGTGATGAACTTGACTCAAGTTTTTGTTTTTATAAGTTGGGAATGTAGCTCGAAACCTCAAGAAATCTGCGTCATGCTACTTTTGCTCACTTAAAGAATTTCTCAATATTAATTTTGAAGAATGATTTATGGATGATGAGTCTCAAACAATCAAAGATTCTTTCATCAATATGATAAATCGAGGAGGCCTTGTATATCCTGCAGATTCTGTTTATTTAAAATTTATCGTTTCCTGGAATCTATATTGTATGAAGCAATTACACAAAATACAAACGCCAGAGTAATATTTTTAAATTGAGCTTATCAAAAAGATATATTTGTATCTATGCTAGAAATTATTTATCATGAAAACTGTAATTTTTTTGATAATATTAAATATATGTGTAATATTTGCAACAATAATTTAGACTGATATATTTATAAATTTTCTGGAACTATGTTTGATATTTTTATGAATAACTTTTAATATGATTATTATAGCATAATTCATAAAAAAAACCATATGCCTAAACAAGAATAGTTCAACACAAAAATAATTATTATTATACAATTATTTAACAAATTGGGAGAAAATTGTTCAATAAAGTCTAATATGACCTACTACTATTTTTTAAGTTATTTTATTTAAATAATACGACTTTACTACAGATGGTTTTGGCCCAAACATGCAAGAAGGGAAAAATAACGGTCGCTCCATATATAGAACGTACTCATTGCATTGAGGTATTGGCTGTGGTATTGTTGGACTAACTGAGAGTAGAATTGAGGATCAACATCGGAGTAATTCCTCCCTATACCATGCTGGATAGAAAGTAGGATTTGTGTTTATTTATAAACAAGGATCTTAATTCAGTCATACATAAGGCTCTCTCCTGTCTTATCTACGTACTCTACAAACATTCCATCCTAACTAATAATCAAGATACTTAGAGACAAGGTATATCAGTCATCAATTTTTCCTACTACGCCAGGCAGACTTGACCGAAGAAAGATACATTTATTTATCTTCACCCCTCTGCAATAATGAACACTCCTTCTGTACTTGTTTCGTCACAAATTTGGCCTTGTTTTTCAATATTTTCTTCATGAAGACAGTGTCTCTGATATATAGTGATAAAAATCAGAGGCATTTCACAGTAGGGTTGTAAATCCCAAGCCTTTTTAGTATGTGAGTTTTTGTTGATAGCCTGAACTGTGAGTTTTTTATTTATCAAACATGTTATCATTATTTTTTTATTCATGAGAAGAGACCCCTAACTATAAAGTGTAACTATGAGTAGTCTGCTCATGAATGACGGAGAGTAACGCTAAGGGTGTGTCGGAGAGTTATAAATGTAGGTCCTCTTTAGATGGACATCTTGTGGAAGAAAAATAGAGTTTTCTTATTAGAAAAGGATAAAATGTTGGCACTATCGTTCTTATTTCTTTACGTCATTACTTTTATTATATTATGAAACCTTTTATTAGGAAAGAACTTAATTAGACCTAAAATCAACCGTCAGCAGTTAGCCAATTCTTCTGTAGTATGAATTTTTTTTAATAGTTGTAAGAAATTTCACCTTAGACGATCGCAATACTTTTTATAACTACCCAACCAATCATCAGTGTTACTCCCTATTATTGATAATCTCACACAGTGTATACTTAGATCTTCCCTCTTAAAGAATAATGACAACAGCTATGGAAAATATAAAAACCTACTCAGGTTTTTTGTCAAGATTTATTAACTTATTTGGATACTAGTATGTATGTGCATAAGTATTGTCAGCCTCAAAAGTTTCGGATATTTTCATGGTCCGTTCTTGCTATTTGTTGTATTTTTTCATCTGAGCCTAGAATATCACTTTTAATTTGCTTTTACTCAAATAAGAAGATCATGAGAGTCGAGAGCTTCTATGATCTGAGTACTTTAAATCCTCCCTTCATAATCTTTTTAGAAGTGATAAACTACCTCAGTATTGTCTTGTTGTGGCAAGACAAATGAACATTGTTTTCAAGTCAGAGAGAAGATTGTTCCATTTTTTAAGCATGACAGTGGATACAAATCGATTTCTAAGATATTGGATGTTTCTAAATCAACTGTTTTCAGTATAATCAAGAAATATGAGAAGTTTGTAATCCAAAAATAACTGGTCGGCCATCAAAGCTATATCCTCACCTGCAAATAAATGTGGTGAGGGAAGTCAAAATGAATACAAGAACAAATACCAAGGTGATATTTTAGATGATGGGAGACGTCCAAGAAAGACACCATTACTCAAACTTCGACACCTAAGATCAAGATTAAAGTTTTCCAAAGAACATTTGGAGAGAAGGATATACCCTTCTGGTCAACAGTATTGTGGTCAGATGAAAAAAAATCGAACTTTTTTGGTCACAGCTCTACCCAGTTCGTTTAGAGTAAATCTGGAGAGGCTTTCTCTCTTCTTAACACGATACCTACAGTAAAGCATGGTGGTGTATCAATCATGCATTCCGACTGCTTTTCTTCCAAAGGTACTGGAAGGATTGTGAGAGTGAATGGAAAAATGAGAAAAAGAGGATTATGTAAATATTTCAGACGAAAATTTGAAATTCTCCACAATAAGTTTAGGCCTTGGTCGTAAGATGTTATTCCAACAGAACAATGAACCAAAGCATTACAGAAAATTTCCCTCTTCGTGGTTTCATACGAGGACATGCCAGAGAAACCAAAAATATCCAAGAACTCTAGTAATTTAGTAATGAAGAGTGACAAAATATTTTTCTTACAACTTGTTTGAACTTAATTGTAAATTATAATGAAAGATTAGTTGAAATGATCAGAAGTAAAGGGTACACAATTGACTATTAATGAAAGGGGTCCAATGTATTTTTATAAAATTATGGTCTCAAAAATAAAATTTTTAAATTTTTCCGTTTATCAAAGTAGGCAAAATTTAGATCATTCGATATCAATAGGTATTCTTATTACTATCATTGTATCCTATCATGGTTTTTGTTGTTATAATAATAGAGTATCTAAGTAAAAATGTGGGGTGTCAATACATATACTCATGGCTGTATATTATACAGGCGCCATATGATTATAATTAATGAAGAAATCGAAATTCAACATGGTAACCCTCACAATTTGAAGAATGTTTAGGAGAAGGGAAAGGATAATCCTCATGACGTTTCATTATATAAGCTATAATCAGCTGTTACTAGGGAGGAAAACAAAAAGGATATAAACAAGGACATTTGCTAGAATCAACACAATATAATATATGTATGTCGATGCCAAATTCTACACTGAGTCCAAAGAAGAATAACAATTATATCTCTGCAACAAATCTTCAGGGTTACTTTAATGATCAAATACGAATGTTCAATCAGGTTTTGAATCTATTTAAGAAAGGATGCTCACTACTCAGGAATTAAATAATAATAACAACTACTAAGGAAAAGAAAATTTATTCTTCCGATAACCAATTAAAAAAAAAAAAAAGGGCTAGCCAACAAATATACCGGATTTTCAACATTAATTATAATGCTCGCCCGCACCGAAGGGGTATATACATGAACCCTTTAACGTCCTCACCAAAAAACCCACCCAATCAATGTTTTTCTTTTTTTTAACGGACCCCACAGGTTTTTTATAGGCCTCTCCCAAACGGTTCAATTGTCGATTCATGGTAAAAGTGCACTTTACAGAACGTGCATGATTTTTTATGCATTGAAAACAAATCAAAATATATTTTTATGCATATATCAAAGATATGGTGACTCATAATGTGCTCTACCAAATGGTTTAGTAGGGGGTTCAAAGAAATTGTCAATGAGATTTCTGCTCCCCTATTGGTTCAGCAATTCCGGGTAAGTCTTTGCTAGTAAATAATAAAAGGATACAAAATTTACTTAACGTAATTATTTATTTATTTAAATTCCTTATCATGTAATTAAATACGTTTCGTTAATGGGATTTTTTTAAACCAGTTCACTAACCGCGTTATAAAAAAGATGTTTACAAACGGAGGAGGGTTAAAGAGACATACTGACAGCTTAGCTTCTCTCTTTTCAAAAAAATTTCAAAGGTCCCAGGGTCACCATGTTAATTATCGGCTTATTTTTTACACACCGAAAATGCTTACAATTTACAACCCTAGTTCTGAAACAACCTGTATTTGAATGTTTTTTAAACAATTCAACGTACATTTTTTTTATGTGCATTATACTTTAAAATATGAGTATATTACAACAACATTAATTAGATCCCTGCTGTTGCTTTGACGACCCTGAAAGATATCACACATCATACTCATCATTATAAAATAAAATTAAGTGAGTAAGTGTAAACATGTCACTCAATCAGAAAAGAAAAGGCCTTTTTGGAATATCAATTTTCACCCGTGATAAAATGAAGAAGAAAGTTGCTCATTCTATTTATAGCCGAATGGAAGGTTTTTAGGTATATAAAACTCATTTGTGAATTAAACTATTTTCAACGAAAAAAAATAATATATAATGTATGTATATATCAGTATGCTTTGTTGATTGCTAATGTGAATTTCCAACTGGGAGGGTAAAAGAGTGAAGGCATCAATGAGTTCTCATCATCAACATCATACCCATATAGCATTAAAAAAGAAGACTTTCACCTTGAAAAAATAGGCTGTACATTATTGTGTATATATTGATGTATTGTACTTCAGATATACTTAAATATGAAGGTACTTATTAGTGCTTAGATTTGGTCCTGGACTATTATTATTTTGAGTGTACCAAACTAAATGTGTCCACTGATCGGTCTCAAAAAAAAATAATTTTTTTTTTTTTTGTCTTCTTTGGTTTCACCTAAGATTTGGTTTAGACTAGGGGTGTCAAAAATATTATATGTATAATTTAAGCAAATAATTATTTTTAAAATATGTATCTCCAAGGATTTCATTGCCATTTTGTATTTTTAAATGAGCCCATTTTGAAACATTAAAATTATCTACTCATCATGAATGGATCACTTTATTTTTTCAATCCTGGGATCTCATTTCCAAGGAAGGAGTTCACTCTACTCCCTTATGAGGTCTGGTCGTTCTTCTCGGATAAATACTCCTCCCTTCGTCCCTCGTGGAATTTAGAATATGAAAGTTTTATTATTCCTACTTTTAATTTGGGGTTATTTTAAGGGTAAAAATGAGTCTGAATGATAATAATCCTGAATGATTATAATCCAAGACATTTCCGAATTCAGATAACTAAGATCAGTTTTGGATTCTGCGCTCATGGATAAATTTGGTTATTATCATCAATTCATTTGTACAAACTTCCCCCTTCCCCTAATTTTGCCCAAATTTCGGAAAAATTCGAAACACTGATAAGCTTCTGTTCCAGACTGTTATGATTTTTAGATGAATAAACTAATTTGGTCCTTTAAAGACATTCGGTCAGGATCGGTCCCACCGAAAAAAATGATCTTGGACAATTCTATAGATTAATTCTTGATGGCGTCAGTTGTGTTTCAAAATTGTAAACATAAGCCTACAATAACTTTAAATTTATTGTATAAATCATATTTGTATGACTCAGTAATCAGTATAGTGAAAAAAATGGGGTCATGAAGTTAGATCTAAAACAATCCGTTTCAATATTGAGAACGAAAAAATTGCTCCAAGATTCTAAAAAAAAAAAAAAAAAATCGATCTGAGATAGCGGGTTCGACCGAAATGTTGGTTCAAATCTAAAGACTAGTTAAAATGTACTCAATCATTTGTGATTTAGCTTGTTTTATTCGCATACGTTTGCAAAATTTAATTTTAGTAGTTGGTTTGTGAAACTTATGTTTGAAATAGGGAAACTGCAAGTCAGTATTAAGCACATTTTAGACCCCTCAAGTGATCAAAAACAAGATAGGCAATATTATTTACGGATAAACAAAGTAATACAAAATATTAAAAAAATTTCAAATTTAAATGGACTGTACCACGCAAAAATGACTTGAATATCTCAAATTTGCCAAAGTCAGTTGTTTTGGTTTCTCTACCAGAAAAGGTATATATGCGTAAAGCGGAAAGGGATTTAAAATTAATGAGAAAACAGGTTAGTCATTTTGAAATCGGTCCACAAATTAACTCATAAAATTAAGTATTTTTTCAGTTTTGAGATCTTGCATTATTCGAAGGATTGATGAAAACTCTGTTCATAATTTTTTGATAATCCTCAAAAACAGTGAGTACATAAAGAAATGGTAAAAGTAGATTGCTGTATTTAAGACTTCGAAATCCTTGAGTGTAGGCCCTTCTAATGACCTAATTCCAAAATTTACCTTTCCGACTGTGCATAAATCATAATTATTCAACTCATAAATCAGGATAATTGAGAAAATCGATTCATAGATTGAGACTGAAAAAATTGCTTCAAAATTTGATAGCGATTTATTTTTGGTCTACGATCTAGGATTGCAATTTAAGCCAAAATATTGGTTCAAATTGGTCTAGAAAAATCACTGAAGAACTAACTAGAAAAAAATCGGCATTGGACACAGTAGTATAATAATTTGAGAGTATTAGAATAATCCTTATTGATGCTTATGCTAAATTAATGACATTACATGATTAGTGTTGTAAATTGTAAGCATTTTCGGTAGTTAAAAAAAGAGACCGAAAATTAACATGGTATCCCTGACAATTTCAAGAATGTTTGTGAAGAGAACAGCTTAGCAGTCATAAATTTATATTGGATCAATTATAAGCAGCTTTAAGATGAGGAAATAAATACAAGTCCCACTCCGTATCAAGCATGGACATACTCAGCTGCTTTCCATCTTTAATTTCAGTCTGAGTCCAACAATAAACTTACACTTATAATTCCCCCAACAGTTCCTCAGTGTTACTCTTTATCTTTCACTCCCTTTATGATTAGATTTTCTGTCCTTAAGAATAGGAGAATTATGATATAAGCTGTAGAAAGTAAAAAAAAAAAATACGGTTCAGGTTGTTAATAAAAAAACAACTTGCACTCTAAAAGTGCTAAGGATTTACAGCCATAAAAATAAATATCTTCTATATTTGATTAAAAATATTAAATTAATGGCCTCTTTGAGTTCCCAATCAGTTTTGAAAATCTTTATACGAATTTTCGTGTAAAAATGTAATCAGACTCATCAAGGCACGTAGCATTTCACTATTTCATTTGTATAAAGAGAGTAGAGAGCTTCAAAAAGCTAGGGTTTGGTAAAATTATTGGGAAATTACTCTTTCATTATATGTACTCGTATTTTTTTTTTGAGGATGTATCATATTTGTTGTGTCAAGATAAAACAATCTTGAACAAAAATCAATAAAGGGAGAGGATCCAAATTTATATTTTTACTTCGTATATACCAAGGTTAATAGAAATACAAGGTTAGACCATCTTGTAATCAGGCTGCCTAGAATTTTCAATTTGATGTATTGTACCGACTGCTGGGCAAGAAAAACAGATTTTGACAAAACACGCAACCACTCATTGTGTATTACGTCATTATTGCTAGAATTTTCAATTTAATGTATTGTACCGACAGCTGGGCAAGAAAAACAGATTTTGACAAAACACGCAACCACCCATCTACTATGACGTCAATATTAAAAGCGTTGTGGAAGTCAAACATTAGTCGTACACACGTTATGGTATAACTTTGTATTTCTATTAACTTTGGTTTATACATTTAGGGTCATTCAGATTTACGCTGACAAAGTTCATTTTTGCTGACATAAATAATCCATTCACTATTTTTTGGCACCTAAATTTTCTTCAGTGCGGTTGATGTTTCCCTTTCCCACCAACTCTATATAGGGATAAGTCAAAATAATTTTTCATTCAGTCAACTTGGAGGCTCAAAAATTAATATTTATGAGGCACCATAAAAAACAATTGAAGCCTCTGGAAATTAGAAACGCACTTGGAGGCACATTTTACCCAATTCATCTACGATACTATCCCATGATATGAAGAGACTGGTAGTCTTCAATCGGCCGTGAGCACCAAATTCTTGGACTGACCGGACCCCCAAAGTTGTATCGGCCACCCGTGCTAAGATTTATAAGAAGCCTAGAAGATCAGCTCATAAATTAGCAGCTGAACATATTATTTATCTCAAAATACAATTCCTATAGCATCAGCCACGGCCGTTCATTACTTAGACAACGACAGCGGTCCTTGTGGAACGAAGTCCTATTTTGCTTCAAAGGTTTACACGACGTACAGAAATTATCTTCTTGAACGAAAAAAGTTTGACCTAGATGCCAATTTCAATTGTCAAAATGACCGAATATTGGCTGGTCCCTGTAAATAGGTTCCATAAGATCTAAGAGAAGAGCAGTCTGTTGGCCCAGATATTAACCACCTCGATTATTTCGTTTATGGTTGTCTAAAGTGAAAGGTAGGAACAATACAACATCCAAATATTGAATCTCTTAAAGCCATTATTGAGCAGGAGTGGGAAGCATTACCTGAATCCTCAGTGTCTAAATTATGTCATTCATTTCCAAAAAAGACTCGAAGCAGTAATCGACAAGGGAATTGGTTTTATTGAATAATTTTTAAATATTTTTCTACCTTTTTAAGTATATAAAAATAAATATCATTAGGCTTTTCTCTTAAAATGTGTTATTTTTGAAAATTAGGTAATAGATTTTGAAAACGCAGATCTGAACAACCCTGTACATACAAGCCAATATTTCATAAATATATTTAAGTCAAAAAATGGTTTTGTGTTCAAATTTGTGGGATGAGTTAAGATATTTAATCATTTAGGCATAATTTAAAACATTTATTTGATTTATGCCCTGATATGGCTTCTTTCAAATAAAACTTATTATTTTCTCATTAATTTTGAATATTTAAAGTGTGGGTTAGTTATAATAATTTGTGGATATAAATTGAAAATAAATAATCCACTCTCAATTTTGAGAAAAAAATCCTTCTAGCTTGCTTTAGTGTTAATATATACTCAATGCTGTTTTGTTTTTTTCCAAATTAAAATCTATACAAAAATAAAATAGTAATATTTGACTCATAGGTTAAAAATTAAGATGGTTACAGACGTCTATAAATTGGAAATTTGTATCAAAAAATTTCCAAGTTATCTTTATGAGATATGCAAATTCTTCATTCGCTGAACTAGCTGGATTAATTCATGGAAGTTACGTAGTTAGTTATGAGGGTTGCATCGGTACTTAATATAATAATTACTATCCCCGAAAAGGTCCTTGAAAAATGTTTTCAACTTTTAGAAGGCCCTTTACATGGCATCATTTTCAAAAATAGTAAAGTAAATTACAACTTCAGTTTACCAATTGAATTAGTTCTTAATTGAGGCTTAATTAAGGTACTTATTATTCTTGTGAAAATAGGTGAACATTGATTGGTGATGACATCAATACCACAAATCGATGATGATGGTACGACTTTTCGGCTCGATTCGCATCGTCCTTTATATTTTGAGCCCGACCTTATGAGACGTCAATACTAGATATACATAACAACAGGACCCTCAATCAGTTGTCTATGGTTATTGAGTAATTAACTGTAGCCTTAGCGCACCTACCGGATAAAAAAGTTATTGTGTAGCCAGAACTTTTTTAAACTAACTTTCTTGTTATTATAGCTTTCATGTAGTGTCAATGTATTGCACCTGTAAATCGAATTCAACAAGGAATCACATCTTTGTACCCAAAGTCATCATAATTCATTCTTACTTCAAGTTTCCTTCAACATTGTCCGTACATTAACATAATTAACTAGATAAAATACTCTATATGGATATTTTAGTAGTAATATAAATCTCATCCTTGCTTTACAAGACATACATGATAGAAGAATATTAAGAGCATTACAAATTCACTATATAGTTCCTTATATTTTATATACCTATATAAGGCTATAACAACATCAAATAATACATATACATACATTAGACTGTACCGTAATGACAAGTTTGGAATTGGGTATCGTAGGATATTTTTTTTATTTTGCTATTTTATTCATAGAAAAAAAGGTGGTCCGCGTAATAAATTTAAAAATCTGTAAAATACCAAGAAAAAAATTACTTTTTTCATGTTGTTCCTTTAAAATTATATAGTTGAATAAAGATACAGGATTTTTATAAGATTAAGTATTACAGATTACATAGGGAGGTCTCCCTATAACACTGTTTCAAACACCGTGGATTTTCAATAACACGGTGTTTGGAATTATTTTGAGTCCCCGTATAGTGGGGTATATTTTCCTCATATTGTGTTTTTTTGTATTAATATAAATAATTAACAAAAATTATATATTGAAGTAAACAATAATTTTTGTAGTAGTTGATGATTCCGTTGTAACTATTTTTATATAGTTAGAACAGAATCATCAACAAGTTATAGTTATAGTTTATAGTTACTAGTTTGCCTCAAATTATATATATTAATTCTAAAGATATCGCAAGTACAAATAACATTGAATTTGAACCTACTTACATGGAACTTTGAATCCATATAAAAGGTATGCTCTTTTGGTACTCTGTATTACGCCCAAACACATTGATTTTTTTCTTCATTTTTACTACTCATATCTCTTTATTAATACCAAGTCTGTAATAAACTATCATCTTTCTTACCAAGTGTGATAATAATTGGTTTGTTGCACCAAAAAAACAAAACAGTGCTTCATGGATGACAACCTAGAATTTTCTTATCCCTTATGATACCAATGAAAAGTCAAAATCTTATAGGAGTAAAACGCGCTCTTCTGATCAGTATGGTACAAATCCTCAAGTGTATACCAAAAAACATAGTACAGGATCTAATTCTGGAACAATTCACTATTTAGAGTAAAGACAAATAAATGAATATGGAAGAACCATACAAATCAATTAGAACGAAAATTATTCACCCACAGTTTCAGAACAAAATTCAGATCTATATAACCATATTGTATTACTTCTCTCAAAATTAAGCATGAATTACAATTGTACTCTTTGATAAATTATTTTCAATTTCCTTGGCTATCTTAACTCTATAACTAAGTCTATAATTGACTCAAATATGTCTATTACATATTGGGATCTACGTAAATGGAAAAAATAAATAAAAATGGAACGACGTAGCTAAATGGACAACACACACGGGAAAAATTATTCTCGAGAACTCAATGTGTGTAGGTTCGCGCCCCAGTCGTTTCTAGACAAGGAAATATACATTAAGTATACAGAATTCAAGGATAACTCCTAGGTCAGATGTAGTTAATGTAATAATATAATATTTACTTATACTTAATCAGTGCAACTCCATCTGACCAATTAAAGTGACATTAACAGAAAAAAAAAGTATTTTTTCCTATTTCTGATAGAATACGTTCGCATAAATTATAAGCTTGATAATTAAAGAAGGAAGATTATGGTAGTTGAATTAAGGATTTTATAAAATAAAATAGTTGATTGAAATGTGTCTGTGAAATATTGGATTATTTTATGGAAAATTTACACTTTTTTATTTTCATCTGATTAAAATAATATTTAAATATAACTAGTTATTGAGAAACTTAAAAATGAAATTTCAGATCTGTAACTCAATCCAACTGGGAGTTTTTAGTTACTTTCCACATCAATCACAAATCATCTTGAAGATCCCTCACATTTTGGATTGTACTTAATTATCCACTGATCTCCAGGATTCATATAATATGTCATTTGCTAGATATTGAGTTATGAAACAAAACACTATAAACAACTGTTTTTATTCTCTTATAAAAAAACGTGGTTGACTTTGACCATACTTTTTGACCTTAAATATCTGAAATATCATATCCTCTGGTTTTAATTAAAAATAAAATAAAATAATAGAACAAGATCAAATCAATATCACACTTTCGAAAAAAAAAAAAGTGTATATAAAGAAATAAAACCTCTCTTTTATGCCAAGCCTTACGACCTAAAAGTTAATTTTTTTTCTAATGTTAGATATTGATTAGATCTTGTTCTGTTAGTTTAAAAAAAAAATTAAAACCAGAGGATAATTGAGCTATTTCAATTTTAAAAAAGTTGGTCAAGGTCAATCAAGTTTGATGAACTCAGAATTCAGAGTTTGATCGAGTTACGGATCTGAAATTTCATTTTTAAGTTTCTCAATAATAGATCATTTGACATATTTTATTTTATTTAAATTTAATGAAATTAAAGGGGTGTATTTTAGAAGGAATTACCTATATATGGAAATGAATAGTAATGAAAATCGTGTGTGTAATGGACAGGTTAAAAAAATCAACATGGTAATCCTGACAGTTTGAAAAATATTTTGGAGGAGATCAGTTACAATCATCTGTGACATGGGAGGAGAGAGAGAAGGAAAAAAACAAGAATGATTCCGATATCGACCTCCAACAAGGACTCACAATTATAACTCTGCAAAACATCCCTAAAGTTACTCTCCGTCTTGTATGAGCAGACACGGATATTCAATCAGATTTTGAATATAATTGAATCTATTAAGGAAAGGAAGATTACTATTTAGAAATTAAATAATAATCAAAACTGCCAAGGAAAATACCAATTCAATGTTTGTTGAAAAGTTGATTTACGCTTCAAGTACAAAAATTTATTTAGGATTTTCTCCTTTTTTTGATTTCTATTCAAGATTGCTTTTATGTGAACACAGCACATATCATCATCATCATTACACTAATGTAAATATAAAGCAAGGTCCTATGTATTTCTGAGGTCACTCCTCATTAATTCGCACATCCTTGAATCAGAAATGGAGAGAGAAAAAGGGAGGGGATAGAAATCCTTTACCCATCATTAGTACATAAAAAGCATTGAATGTTTTATTTGACGTGTGCCCATGAGGAGGGTAAAATATTGCTATTAATTTATCAATAATATTTACTCCTTCTTTCTTCCCCTACCTACTCGTACTTTCCTCCCCTTTGAACAATTTCCTTCATATGTCCTTGAATCCAAATAAAAGTAGTGAGCTTTTACTCCCTTTTGCTTTGGAATGAATTATGATGATTCCTTTTACCATATAAAAACGATATTTATCTTCATTAAAAATCAAGTTGCTTCATGGGAAAAGGTTGGTCAAATATTCACTTGGGAGGCCTAAGACCACATCTATTCTTGTTGGGGAGGGTTGAACTTCAAAATAAGTAGATCTGAATTCTTTTAATAGACTCCGTATGATTTTTATTGAACTGAACCAATTCGGTCCTTTAAGGAAATTCCCGGTCTGGACCGGTCTCATAGACAAAATAGGTTTAGATCGGACCCAAAGAAAAATTTGGTCTTGACAGGGAATTTTCAATGATGAAGGCTAGAGACACGAATATTATTTGTGAATAAATACTTTTTAACATATTAGTACTTAAGCCAAACAGATTGTTCAACAAATACAAAAACTTAGCGGTAGTAGCCGGTATTGCACGGATTAATTAGGCGCCGACGAACAAATACACTTTGCTGTATCCAAGGGATATCAGTGTTACTCTCTGTTTTTATGAGCACACTTAAACGTATTTACTGAATGAAAGAAGAGTAATTACAGTTTGATAATTTATTTTTAATATAACCTGATGAGCTAGAAGGCCCATTAGTCTCTAGAGCGCTCACTGACTCTGCTTTACCTACACAAATTCCTTGATAAACCTCAGTACATTTTACATTCGGTATTTTTTATTTTATATGGTAAAAACCAACAAAACAGTGCTCCCTCTATACACACGCTCGATGCTACATGCCAAACCCCTTCGATATTTAGTTAATTCGACTACATTGTTTTTTCTTGAATCAAAAATATTTATATGATTTACAAAAAGAAGAACTATATACAGTATACCTGGTATACACACTCGATGTCACATACAAAACGACTGCTAGATTTCATCAACATAAATACATTTTTATTCCTTAGACCAAAAATGCCTTATTTTCATTCAAATATTCATACAGATCAACTTTTCTTTATTATTATAGATGTGATTAAAATGCCTTGAATACGTGTAAATGACTCCTTTATATTTCATCATAGGCTCCCCGTTGCTCTCAGTCTCAAAAAGTTATATATAGTTTGTGACCAAAGACATGGCTCACAATTTGAAAACTATTATATTTTGTCTATGCACCAAGAGGTCGGTTTATATCGAATTATCGGTCCAAAATGGTCTAAAAAATCACTGAAATAAACATTTATTGTTGGACCGAGTTTCAAAAGTTATATAACTGTTTTTTGTATTTAATAAAGAGCATTGCACCATTTTTTAGATGTCGCTAATATCTATAGATGTAAAGGAAAATCTAAATAAAATCCTAGTTTACAAATGTTTATGCTATATGATACGTAAAATACACAGAGTTAAGGATCTATTTATAATTGTTTACCAGTCCAGAACTAAACAGTAACTATACACGCGTGTTGGTACTGAGAATCCGTTCAAGACCGAATCTTTTTTTTTTCGGTTTAGTGATTTTTTCTACATCAATTTGAATCGATATCTTGGTACAAACCCCGATGTTATACGGGATCGTAAACTGATTTTTTCGTTCAAAATACATGTTCCAATTTTTTTGCATATACATATTAGTGGTACTACCCTACATTATCCGGAGTTATTAGGGTTCGGCGAACATACACAATTTACCTAATAAATTCATGATCCCACTCATACGTAGTTCCATAATACATTTATAGGTATTTTGGCGCATTACATATTCGAAGCCTTTTTATGTTTTTATATTATCGGTTCAAACTTTATTGCTGTATCTGGATCAGAATAATTATATAGCTAAGAGAAGAAGAAAAAAAGGAAAATAATATCTATTTATAATTGATTTATCATTTATCAACCCTTGATTAATGAATTTAATATTTGGCTCTGCTCTTGTTTGAATTTGGATTGTATACATTCAGTCGATCCATCATTTTTTTGGGATGTCAAATATTGCCGAAAAATAGAAGAGTTGCTTAAAATACTACGACATTACAACTACCACAAATATAATACCTTATAATTGAACAAAGTTTATAGGAGTTGACCAATAGGAATTTCTCATCCGAAATTATGTTTTTTACTACAACAGATAGTGTGATTGGACCTTTTGCTCCTCTAGATAATATTAGAACTCTTTGTCTTTTCCTTTTTTTAATATTTCATAATTATTGCCTCTTTTCATCTTCTTGTTGCTATATAATTAATCTAATTAAGATATAAGTTCCAACCGAAAATAAATGAAACGTAAAATGACAAAGAATCTGTCATGTGACAAAATTTCTTTGAGACAAAATTACCAGCGGCAAAATTGAGTAATTACGTTTGAGTCTGAGGATGAAAAACAGTGAGTAATGCTGAGGATCCTTGCGTAGTTTTCTTATTAATTTTTTTTAGACAAATTTTGTCTCATTGTCGAAATTTCAATACTATGATTACATTGGTATTTCTTAGAGTTACGATTGAAAAGGCTCCCAACAAGGAGTCAAATATATTTTTGTATACTGTATCTCTTAAGTACAACTAGGAGAATCGTTGGTTGTCTTACTTCAACATTAATCTTCAGTTATTCCTTAGGTCAAAAATATGTAAATGATATATATTAGGAAACACTATATACAGCACTTCCTATATATACGCTCAATGCTACATGCAAAACGCCTTCGAGATTTCATTAATATATAACTGCATTGTTATTGAATGACTGTTTTTCATCCCAACATACATTCATACATAGAAATAAACTTTGCTTTATTCATATAGATAAAATATGTTTTATACTGAGGGATTCAAATAATATGATCTGCCCGTATGCACAAAAAAAAGAAAAAAACAACTCAAATGTTCATTTAGAAATTACATAAAGATCAGAATCTTCAAATTTCATATCAATTAACTTTTGTATATAAAATGCATTTAACTTCTTATGACGTTATTGTGGCATTTTGAAACACACATTACGTCATCAACAATTAATCCATAGAATCGATCTAGATGATGTTATATAATTGAGACCAATTTTTTTGTAAGAAATATCCAGAATGACTTTTGATTGAGACTGGTACAGATCGAACTTCTTTAAATGATCGATTTTTTTTGTAATAAAGAGAAAGACCGAATGTTGATTGACACCGATATAGGATGTTCAAACCGAACCCAACACTAATATCTTTATCTATGTACAATGATTAGAGATAATGGGAGTAATAACAGAGAATCCATTATTTCCAGAATATGTACATATTTATATATTCAATTATCTCTTTCCATGTCTTTTCTCTCAATTCTCTAGAAGTACTCTAATGTCATACATATATAACTTTACTTAAAATAACTTTTCGTGCTGCGTTAATCTAAAACAATCCTGAACCAAAATCAACAAAAGGAGAAAATCCCAATTTATTTAGTTATTTCATATACCATATACAAACAGCCAGAATTGCTAGGAGACCAACTTAGCTGTGATGATGTTTGTTTAAATGAGCAACAATCAGTTGTGACGAGAGGGAGAAGGAAATGTACAAGGACATAAGCAGGAA
This sequence comes from Lepeophtheirus salmonis, assembly GCF_016086655.4. Classification (NCBI taxonomy): domain Eukaryota; kingdom Metazoa; phylum Arthropoda; class Copepoda; order Siphonostomatoida; family Caligidae; genus Lepeophtheirus; species Lepeophtheirus salmonis. The sequence goes on from NC_052135.2 coordinate 54,850,266, forward strand.
TACTCCGAGGTCTAACCCCAATTCTACTCTGAGTCCAACTAGGACTTACAATTATAACTCAGAACTACTCTTCTTCTTTCACATACTGGCGAAAAATTTGTTCTTAAATCATTTTTCCTCAAGAAAAACAGAATTAGATAACAGCAAACGAAAAGAAACCCAGGTCATACTGCCAACAACAACAACAAAACTCGCACACTAAAAAATGCTTTGGATTTACAACACTAATCATATCTTAAATATTAATTCAAAAATCTTCAGTTAATGACATCTTAAACTAGAGATTAGATTTTTGTAGAGGGAAAGCACATTTTACAGATTAGAAAAGGAAAAAGAGTTGGTGGTTTTTTCTTTTCTGTTCATTATTTAATAGATCATTTTGGTATTGACATCTTCAATGATGCTAATTGAATAGCATTTTGGGCATGTTAAAAATGGAAACTTAAAATCAACGTGTTTACCCTAAATGTTTTAAATCAGGAATTCTTAACCTTTTTTTAGAGATGTACCACTTGTAATAAAGATATCCAAGAATTTTAACTCTAGTTTAAAATCTTAATTTGATATAAGAAACTTATATTGGTCTAGATATAGCCCCTTCAAATAAAATATATCAATTAATCACTCTTTTATTGTGACTATAAATTTTGGCAACTTGAAGAATTTGGTTATTGAAGATCATTAATGTTATTTAATTAATTAGTAATGATATGATCCTTTATTTTATGTTTACCTTTGATTGAATGTAATTCCAATGCTATATAATATGATAGAATTATTCATTTATATAATAATTCTGGTAAGCTCAATACATAATGGCATAACCTTGTATTTGTATTAACCTTGAGTAATACCATATGTCTTACCCCTACCTTCTCCTCACGTTCTTATATAATATTAGATAACTACGAACCGGATTTAGAAAGATCTGTATTGTTCATAACTAAGGATCTTGTTAGGATTTTGAAACTGCTGTGACCATTCATGGCTGTCCTTACATTATTAAAGTAATGTCATATTCTAAATTCCTCTAATACAACTCTGCAAATTATTTAAAGTGATGTCAAATATTATATTATGTATCATTTTGATATCTAAGTTGAAATTTGACACCCCATATGATGTTTATGTAAAATGCTGGGTTGAGTACATAATATTTTACAACAGTATTATACTTCTTAAAGTAATATTTCAATATTTGACGAATTCATTCCCACAAAAGGAGTAACAGATAATTCGGAATATGAGCTTTTAAAAAGAACACTTAGGGATCAGCTTTCATAGCTCTTTAGCATAATAATAGGAAATGTTCTAGGATATTCTTTTAGTGGAATAAATATTGACTACATAGTTTCATATGTGGTGCATCAACACCAAAACAATCTCGAATGGAAATCAACAATAGGAAAGCCCCTATTTAAAAAAAAAAATATTTCGTAGACATATTTCAATCAATGGTATTTAAACTTGTGAGATGACTTAAGATACCCAAGAATTTTAGCTATAGTTTAGATCAGGGATGTCCAAATTATGGGCCACATTGCTGCCATTTTAATGTTTAAGTACGGCCTACTTCTCAATACTCCAATACTCACAGGTGCTCACATTTAATTTAAAAAAAATTGCTCTTAATTGACAAGTTTATCCTGCTCATTTTCGTGTTTTTTTAGCATACCGAAAATGCTTACGTTTTACAACCTTACAAATAATCCCAAATAATTAATGTATTTGTTTTCTACTAAGTAAACTCTTGTTTTCACATGCAATTCGATCAAATCATTTGTATACCTTGCATGCATCTAATAATTATAATCTTAATTACATGTAAACATTTAAGAATCGGATTTATACATGCATGTTATTGTCCTAATGATAATTATTACTAAGTATCTTCTACATTCATATTTTCTATACAACAGAAGTGGGGACTTGGAGGACTTGACTCTGTATTTTGTCAGCTTGAAACTTGATTTAGGTTCAAAAACAAGCAAGCAAAAAAATACTTTACCATTATTTAACTTTTTTTTCCCTTCAAAATCATATCAACTTTATGACACTGAATATGAAGTACCGAGTAGTCCATTAACGTCTGAACACTTTGAATTTTAAACTTCAACAAGATATAATTTATTAATGAACAATAGAATTTCAACAAAATTAATAATTTAAATAGATGTGTTTTGAGCTTTTTTTTATGACTAATGTAGCCGCCTATAGCGGCAATTTTGTCTTCGATGCCGCAGGTGAAAGGCTCAACACCCGATGTAGTCCTCTGTCAGAGTGTCCCAGTGCTGGCTGAGAGTGGTTTTGAGGACCTCGGCGTTTAGATTACGGAGACAGCAGGCTTTCCCATCGACTACACTTTTTGGGAGCATGTCGAGAGGTTTGTTATTAGGGCTGTTTCAGACTTGATGATGTCATAGACGGGGGTCCTGGAGACGCCCAACTGCTTGGAGTGCACGAATTGAACTTCGTTGATCATGTTCAAGTGTCACTTTATCGAGTTGTACTTAAGGTAGAGAGCTCAGGTTTGCTTTATGTTGTAACTTATTGTGTATATTTTACGATATCGGAATATAAATTAATTTCCATTACTCAAACCTAATAAATTATTGAATTAGTAAGTGTTCATATTTCATTGTACCACCCATTAGTGGGCGATCGAAAACACTTGCAATACATTTTCTTTCTTGATAAATTACTCCATGCAGGTTTAATTTAAACTTGCCGTATTTTAGCAAAACATACCTACATATGTCTGGTATTATTTGAATGTATTTACAGGTTGTACTAATCAATAATTTTTTACACCTTGCATTTGAATGCAAGTTGTAAAACGTTGCAACTGTTTCCTTATTCAGTTATATTTTAGAGGGAAACTTTAAAAAAATGAAGTAACTAATATTTTTTGATGAATAAATACCAAAAATTTCTTTGATGTTGATTTTTTAAATTTCTATGTATTCTAGTAGATTAATATATAATCAAATTTAAATTTAAACATCCCTAATCAGTATTTTAACGGTTTAAATTCCTTCAAAAAAAAATGATTAAGGCACCATGCTTCATGAAAATGTAATTATATAAAAGAATAAGGAAGAATAAAAAATAGGTAAGATGAAAATTGCAACACTTGTTGCAACTCTCCCCTTTGTACTCTGCGTTATAATATCTCAAATTTCTCCACACTGAGTGAGTTTTGAATTTTGATGAAATGCTATTAATTGATACCAAAATAATCAATAGTTATAATCATATTAATTATGAGAAAAACAATGGAAAACTGTCTACATTATTATAGACATTGATTTTCAAAAAACTAATTTAATTCTCAAAAACTGTTTCTATCAAATATCAAAAATAAAAGTTGACAAAATTATTTTTGTTTTTCACATTATATTATACAATTATGATGTAAATTTTATGACTAAAGCTTTTTTGATGTTTGAGAAGAAGGGAATGTTGCAATTGACAAATCTGATTGTTTCCATTTTTTGATTAGTTATAACTTATTTATATCGGAGTAGACTCTGAAGTAAAAACAAAATGGAGCGTTTTTTTGTCAAAAATAGAATCTATTGTGCTTTTTTTAAATATATTTTTTTCAAACTAATTGTTATCAAAAAGTGAGACTATTTTTTTATATTTAGAAAGTATTTCATGTGACTTTAGCATTGTCGGACATTTTGGGAGGATGAACAAGTAATTTATTTAGAAATGTGCTCTCAGATCTGTTACTACTGAGGAGTGTAACAATAAAAGAAATCTGAAAACTTAATAAAATTATTGAAGTACTAGGGATTGTGAATAAATACTAGAGGATCGATACTGTAGACTTTGAACACTACTTGGATGCAATAAATAAATATCTAGCATTCCCCAGTCTGATAAAACAGGGAAGTTAGCTTGATAGTATCATTTTTTTTTTTCCTGTAAGATGTTACCTTTATTGGTGCATATATTGAGCTGCGCTACTAACACAGATTAAATCCCTTCAGCGGCACTGGAATATACCTATTTGCATGTGGGGGAAGGGGGAGGGGCGTATATATGGGGTGACCCGTAAGTCTTAGGACAACTTCAACAGCCAAGAAAGTACACATATATTTATTTCTCAAAACATCTGTTTACAGCATGGTATTTAGAACAAAATTTCTTCAAGATGTGTGGCAGTTCATTCCATATGTCTTAAATTTGCGCCAACTACAGATCTCAGACGCTACAAAATTGCTTTGTACACTGCACAGATAGTCTCCTCCAACAAGATGTCCCATGCCGACACTATTGCGGACTTCAAGTTGTCGACGCTGCGGTAGGGATTCACACTAACGTCCTTCTCAAGAATTGATTATATGGAGAAGTCCATTACGTTGAGATCTGGGGAAGAAGGGGCCACATTTCGTGGATCTAAAAGTGCTCAAAAGTGGTTTGGTACAACTCTTACATATGCTTTGCAGTATGTGAAGCGGCTCAGTCCTCCTGAAAGGAGTGACAATCTTTTCAGTTCTGTTCCGAGATCAATGAAAGTGCTTGGGACTGCAACATGTCCAGATAGACACGTTGATTGACCTTCACAGCCTCAGGAATGGTCTTTATCTAGCAGGAGACGACACCCACACCGAGTTGGTCCCAGAAAACGGCGCATGTCCTCGATACTCCGACCCAGCACTGTGGCTGTTGTAAGCTTTCTTCTGTTGAAGATCTTTTCGTCAGTCCAAATGATTGAAACGTGCGTACATAAATAAATGAATTTCAGAAGCACCTTTGCACGGTTTCTTTTTTTAGCCTGCCTAAAGTGCAACCAATAAGTATATTTGGAGATGTCAATTTTAATATGTAAACTGTCTTTGTGCTCCACAAAAATCCCATCACTAGTTCAATAGAGTATTATTCAAGTATACTCAATGTCCCTAGCAAACAAAAAAAAATATCATTATGACCCCTACCTTGTACAAATATTGATCATGTGGGGCTCGTTCGGTCATTTCTTTATTTTCTGTTTGTTTTTAGGATTCTCAAGTAACAATGTTTATAAAATGTAAAAGTTGCAAACTGTATAAAGGAAAAAGTTTTCGTGTTTTTTTTTTTTTTGAATTAGCAAAAGCATGTTCGTAAGAGCTCCTTTCTTCTTATTTGATGTTCATAGTTCCATTTATAAAATGTACTGTACATACACATCCTAAAATAACTCGATTTACTTTCTTGCTAGTTATACTTCACCAAATACATACAACATACACTATATACGTACAGAATATATACAGGGTGGTCTTACTTACAAATATACATACACGTACTTGATAAATGTTCTTTATCAACTTTTTAAAGCATAATAACAGTACTAAATATATACAAAGCTACTAATTACAGCTAGAAGTCTCTTTCTAACTGAGTCACAACTTTTACAGACTAATTTTTCCGTGAATTTCTCACTTAATTCTTCATCAGCTGGTCATTTGTGCGTCCTTGGCTTCCCTGGAGTTTGAACTGACCTTTTCTTTGACTATCCCTATATTGAGAAGTCAGAGTATGACAAATCAAGCGGAGGAGCGGGGCCAACATGACTCAAAACCCTCAAAATGTTAATGCCACGAGTCCTGAACAAATTTTGTCTTTGAGCTGGGACCCAATCCTGATGAAAGCAGGATGAGACACCATGGAAGGGGCATTAACCCAGGGAAGCACTTTTCTCTTGAGAAATTATAAATAGATTTATTGTTGATTTTTGAGGACATTAGGACTAATAAAAGAGGTGTTTTTTTTTACATTGGAAGCTACAGGTCCCCAAGACCCGTCAGAAAAAATCACAATCATCTCCGAATTATTAATGTATCAACGGGGTAGAACATTTGCTTATTTGACTATCTTAACTTTTTGACCTTCATTTAGAAGTGTTTTATTGTGCTTTTAATGCTTGAGTTTGAGGTCATTCTTTATTAATCGCACTATGAGGATCCTGCTCACTTAGTGCCCTTTAGAAAGCTTTCTGATACATTTAAAGGAACTTTTTTTTATCTATGACAAAGCTGTATATTTCTGAAGTGTTTCTTTTTTCCTCGAGGTTTCCTCTATATCCAGGAATTTTTTTTTACACGGAATATAAATTCTAAGAATAATTTGTTGAGATAATTTAACGATAACTTGTTATAGAATACAAATGTAATCCACCCTCTATTTTAAGAAAAATCATTCCAGCTTGCTTTTGAGCTGACGGGCCACATATTTATATATGAACAATACAGAATTGGAAATGGATAGATTGTATTTCAAAGGGTTCATAAATAAATAAAAGTTCGGAAAAACAATTAAAATCTGTGCGTACCTTGACTCACTCCATAAATTTGAATACAAAGACTACAATTGATTCAAATATGTCTATGATATATTGGCCTTTATATTTTCTAAAGAAGGAAATAAGTCTTTGGTCTTTGCTAATTTTGTAAGTTTGCCCACTGATAAATATTTTCTATGGGATTTTGGTATTGAGACTGTCTAGGCCACTCCATTGCCTTAATAAAATATTATATTTATTTTATGATACTATACATTTTTTTTAAATTACGAAATATTAAAGTTTTAAAACAAAATCAGACGGAAACCATTGAGTACAAAATGGGGAAGGAGGTCTGCCCCCCCCAAAAAAAACACAACAAATTATCTAGTTTCATTTTTATTATTAAGACACAACTTTCGCGATGGTTAAATCTTAGATATCTTATTTTTCGTTTTTTTAAACGATCCACCCTAATATTTATATTATTACGTCATATTTTTGATGCATTTTCACTTACCTAATAATTACATCTTAATTGAAGGCTCAAAGTTGATATTAAACTCCATCAAATGGTTTTGAGTATAAAGAATGACTCAATATCTGCATTGAATACTACTTGATGCAAATGACAGACACTGTTATTTGAATTAAATCAAAGATATGGTCCGAAAATCCCAAAAATGCCTAAATTTGTACAATTCATTTATTTTGATCGATTAGGAATGAGAAAAGTAGGAAAATTATATTAAAATTTTTATTTTTTTTTTTTGTACTAGTAATTTTTGTTTACAAAACGGAAATAAGATTGTATAACGATATTAATGCTTGATATATAATTAAACAAGGCAATCGAGGCTTATACGTTTTATAAGCAATAAGGTTAAAGTCTTTCTATTTGTGTGTCCCATTTTGATTTCCAATACTTATCTCACTATTTTCTTTAATATTAAGGAAAAAAGTGTTTTCATTTTTATAAACTTGCTTGTTAAGGCTCCCAAAATGGACAACATTGAAATTTTGACGTCAGTTGAAACCCTCAACGAGGGTGGCTTGAAATTTTTTCGACCTAACAAAGGCACAAGATATTTTTTCTTAACTTTTGTATCTTATTTTCAACATAGTATCCTTGTAACTCTGAGCACTTCTCCCAGAGATGCTCCCATCTCTGCAACCCGTCCAAATAGTACTCACTTTTTTCTCTACAAAATAATCGTTCACAAAATAATTCTTCCTTTGAGAAAAATCTTTGCAGAGCACTGTTTGAACCGTATTTTTGTTTTGGGCGTATAATAGTGTATCCAAGTTTAATCTACAGTAATTAATCCTCGTCAAAATCCAGATTTATTACTCCCAAACTGCGCCAATAAAGCAATGCTCAATTTTGTCCATTTTTACAAAAACCCTCGCTCACATCAGCTCACTCAAACGACTGTTACAAAACAACTGCAGGTCCAAAATGCCTCAACCTTTGGTCAGTAACTGTCAAAAGATACTAGGGAGATGTGATAGCTTTTATTTATGAGTGCTACCATCTTCACTTTGAGGAAGGAAACTTTTCAAACAACATGCCATAGTAATATGAATAAAAATAATATGAAATTATAACAAAATAAACTGGGATTTTCTACTTTTCCGTATCTTAGTTCGAGATTGTTTTTAAGTTGACGCACCAGATATGTATTATGTATGTTATACACCATGTAAAATGCCTTAACAATGCATGTAACAAATCGCTATGTATATTATACACACATAGACGAGCTCTTTCTCTCTATTCATGGAAGTATACAAAGACTAACAATATACCTCTGTACATATAATATGCTTTAAAGGATTTATTTCACATTTAATCATGTGTTAGGTATATTTTGTTATAATTTTACATGAAAATTTATTACATTTTGGTCTCCTTTAAGGAAAGAGGGGCGTAGGATATTTGGCAATTTATAAAGAATTTTGAATACTGTCAAGTAATACAATAAGTTGTACTTACTTTGAACAGATGACTCCTGATCATGGATAAAAAAATCACGAAACGTAAATCTTCTAAAAAAATATATTGGATACTTATATGGGGTGCGTTAACATACAAACAATCATGAACAAAAGTTAAGAAATGGAGAAAATCCATATTTATTCCTTTACTTGATTACACGAAAACTCTTGCATGGACCCTCATAGATTTGAGGGGATTGACCTGGGCTGTTTTATTTAATTCCTCCGGGCTCTGGGAGTTTGACCTTTTTGACAGAGCTCTTCTTTCTCTCCAATGTTTTGGAATTGGTGACGGCGTAGAATGTTGTCCCAGAGACGCCCAACTGCTTGTAGTGCGCAAATGGAACAATATCAATAACGTTCAAGTGTCATTTTCTCGACTTATAGGTAAGTTATAGAGCTCCAGTTTTTTTAAACTAATTGTTTATGCTTTAATATGTAGGAATATGAATTAATTTCAATCACTCAAACTTTATTCATTATTGAATTAATAATTGTTCAGGTATCCATGGACCACCTGGTCAATATTGGGGTGGTGAATGGTGGAAGTTTCAGAAGTTCTTGAGCCAAAAGTTAGTCACCAAAAGTCTATTCAATCTCACCAGGCTCTTGCCCCATCTCCCCCATAGTTCTTGACCGTATCATGCAGCCTATATTTTTTTGCATACGAGTGCCAGGAATTCAAAGGGTTTGTCTCCACAATCTCTTTCACCTTCTCAGTATCATGGATTTTGCTCCTGCAACTTCCAGACTTGGTTTCAACTCCACCTCTGCCTTTGAAAGGGAAACAATGCGTCTATATACGCCCAGGAACCTGGATATCTCTGTTTTGATCTGGCTCCCTCACATACCGATCCTGTATTTATAATCCGAAATTATTCATACATATATTTTTACTTAAAAAATGTGCTGATGAAGGAGGGTTTTTGCAGGTGGGTTTTCCTCCGAAAAATATCATCAATGAATCATTAATAGGTTTTGTTGTAGTCTAACTACTAGAACCCAATTGTTCTTTATTTATTTCATACCAGACTAGAAAATGAGCATTTTTTCCCTAAGAAGGACAAAGCGAGCATTTTTTTGAGAAATTGAGCGATCGTTCACAAGTACTAAGTCTACTCATAAGTCTTTACAGGGGCCGCAGAACAGAGAAACTATGGCATTTCGAGAATTTGGAAGTATCATAGTGCAGTTTTGGGCCCTCCACTTTCAAAAGGGGTACATGGAGCTTGCCTAAAAGATTCAGAGGAAAGAAGCGAAGAACACGTAATGACAAAAACAAATCATCCTAATTTCATCTTTTGTCTCGTGTCATTGTTTATGATTATATTTTTGTAGAACAAAATTACAGTTTTATTGTGCTTGCGTTCTACAAAGATCCTATCCCTAATAGTTGATATCCTATTTTTTATAGAAGTTGCGTGAATGTGTAAACTGCATTTAAATACATTTTTAATACAATACTTTTCGTCTTTTTCCTTTGATTTAAGTCTATTAAAGAATAAAGTGAAGTAATACATTTTTTGAGTACTTCTTTGTTCTAAGCCATTCACCCCTAATCACTAGTCATTAAAAGAAATATTTAAATATTTTATAGGTTAAGATTAGGGTTTCAAATATCATTTTATTAGCAGATATTAATTCTCTTAATCATTTTACATTACACTTACAATTTTCATATGAGATGTTTTTAAATATAACTTTAATTCTTGTGTATCCATAATTTATTCTTTATGAATATGATATGATACGTTTTCGAACCTTAGTTCTTTAATTGTTAGATAACATCCTCAAAGAGTCCAAGGATACGTGGCTCATGGCATAGAGCCCCAAACTATTGCAATTTAAAACTCTTATGAAGAATTCTTCTATTTTTGTCGGTTCTGGCTCAAGTTATTTTCTCCCGAAAATATTTCTGTCAGACCTACAGTCTCAGATCGTTAACCGATTTTTTTGGGCTCCCAATATGGTCCAATTTTCTCCCAATCCCAGCTAAAGAGTTGCGCACATAAATTTCCTATGACGTAATTGTATCCATGTTTAAAATTTGGAAAGAAAGATGACGTCATCAACAATACACCTATAAAATTGAAGATTAAATTAAAATCGTATCCAAGATCAGATTTTTCTATGTGCGTGATCCAGAACGATGTTCTTTAAAGGTCCAAATTAGGTTTTAGTTAGTCTAAGAGTCTTAGACTGTTCTAGGATTTTCAGACGGAAAACCAACATTAGTATGTAGTTAAATAAAACATAGGGCGAAAAGACCCGGGCTTAACAAAGAAAACACGTTTTTTTTTTGTCGTTCAAACCAGCTTCTTTAAATTATTATAAAGAAAATAAAGAGCTTTGTGACGCGAGCAATTAAAGAATCCCATCTTTGCCGTTGCAAGACTCTTACGAATGAGACTTTTGAGTTCTTTTGAAGTCTTTTGGACCCTTTTGACCACCCTAAATCCCTGCCCCCAACTCTCTTGTCCACAACTTTTTTATGCATGTCGAGGTGAAGCTCTGTAGTTACCTTCATTCAAACACTAGGCACTCAAATCCACTGTCAGCCAGCACTGGGACGCCATGATAGAGGACTACATATGCAGTGGTTGCCAGGTCTTTTGTCACTGCCTAGAAGCCACAATTGCCATTAAGGGCGGCTACATTAATGATTAAGAGAGCTCACACACAAATCTATTTATAGTATTAATTTTGTTCAAATCATATTGTTAATTAATAAAATAAATCTTGTTGAAACTTAAAACTCATAGTGTTCCGATTTTGATGGACCACTCAGTACCAGTAGTTCACATTTGTTTCAATTCCGCTCATAATACTCTTTTACAATATAATAACTAACTGTTTGAAAAAAAAGGAAATATTGAATTTTGTAAAAAAGTAGAAATAGACTGGGTGATTCAAGAGCTCTAATTATTCCCTTCAAAAATAAATTAATAAACATAAGGACTAATGAGTAGAGCAAAATGGAAGAACTCCTTTTTTTTTATAACACATTTGGAGTTATTGTTGATAGATACAATAAAGGTGACGACGCGATTTATGTATCTACATATATGACTTACAAAACAATACATTTCTATAATTACAAATTTAATCCTGAGAATTCCAGTTTAATTCTCATATTTCGCTTTTAACACATAATAATAGCAGTGAATAGTGTCGCATAACAAATGATTATTGCTGACTGTTTTATTTTATTGATTAATTATACATGCATTTGATACGTGGGGCTGTAAATCGTATGCATTTTGGTATGTATATAAATAAAAGAAAGCGAAAATTAAGGAGGTAGACCCAACAATTTGAAGAATGTTTTGGAGTAGGGCAAATGAGCTATCATGATGTTGCATTATATTAGGTGTAGGCACCTATAAAGTCAAGGAAATTAACGCCAATTCCACTTTGTATCAAACAGAGCCAATCCGTTGTCTATCCCCAATTCTATATTGAGTCCCCCAAGGAATTAAACCTGTAACTCCTCTGAATTCCTTCCGTCATTCCCGAACATACACTTTATACTTATATTTTCTGTTCCCAAGAATGAAAGAAAAAAGAAGAAACCATTTGAAAAAAAAACCAAAAAAAAAAAAACAACCTAACTGTTTAAGTTACTAATAACAAACATTGCATGCTAAAAAATGAGTAAAAAGGTATGAAAACTCCTTATTATGTAGCTATGTATCATTTTAAGCACAACATATCATTCTGACCATTTGTCAGTGTTATTCAAGACTCTTTTTTTTATTTGTTTTTTACTCTAAGGTAAGGCTCATACTTTTGAGCTCAAATCCAAGTCGAGTCGTTAGGCTTTAATTTTTAGTTCGAGTCCAAGTCCAGCAGTTTAATGAGTAGAAATATTAAAATAGTCAAATCTTCGTGAGCAGTCATTTAACAAAAAAATATAGGAGGGGTGATTAAAAAGTAAGGTGACTTTGTATTTTTAGGTGAAAAATATATTTATGTTGTCCCCTCAAAGTAATCCCCCTAACATACAATACACTTGTGCCAACACTTTTTCCAATCCTCAAAACACTTAACACTTTTCGGTATGGCCTTGAGCTCCTCTAGCGATGTAGTCTTTATCTCCTAAATCGTTACAAATCTCCGTCCCTTCATTGGTATCTTCAGTTTTGGGAACAAGAAAAAGTGACATGGGGACAAATCCAGTGAAAATGGTGGCTGAGGCATGATTGCGGTGTTGTTCTTGGCCAAAAAATATCTCAAAAACAAAGATGAGTGAGCAGGAGCATTATCTGGATGTCCATGAACTGTTTTTCTAAAATTCCGGATCTATTCTTCGTATTGTTTCCTACAATTGGCCGTACGACCATGTGGTAAGAACTTCTGGTGCACTATGGCGTGGTAGTCGAAAAACAAACACACACTGATCAAAACTTTGACGTATGATCAAATCTGGTGAGCGTTTTTGTGGCCTTGGCTCACCTATTTGTACCCATTGTAAACATGTTTTTTAATCGGAACAGTTTCACCGTATGCCACTGTTAACAATTCAAGTGTTTCGAAACACTTAATTTCATTTTTTACACAAAGTTTGATGCATATTCTTTGATCCATGTTTTTTGGCAAAGAATCGGTGAAATATTTTTGACTATTATGACTCTCACAAACAAACTAAACAAATTATATATAGCTGAAACAGTAAATATATGTTCATGGCGGAGTGTAGTAACATAAAAAAATCTAGCATCCAAAATTACGTCAAATTTGAAAAGTCAGCTTACTTTTTGAACACGCATCGTATGTAGAAAATACGCAAGTTAATAATGATTTTATAAATATTCCTCCCTAACCTTTAAACCACGTTTCAAATTCCAAAACGAGGACCACGTAATAAACTATACCTGCAACCTCCTTGAATTCCCCCCTTTTAGTTGAATAAATAAGGTGAATTCTGAAAAGGAAAGAAAAAGTTTGCATATTTCAAGGGAGACATGATAAAATAACGTTATTTGTGCTATCATCACAAGCAACAACTTTCTTATATAAAAAAATATTTTATGTAATACCATAAATCTGCTCAATCTAGGTTAGTTCAAAGTCTTTTTCTTCCTTGTTTTGAAAATTCAAACGTATTACACGATGTTACTACGCAAACATTAAAATATACAGTGTATCTTGCTGTCAGTTATATATTTTTCTGCTTCTTTGCCCTGAATAATTGTTCTGAACGTTGATTGGGGGAATGAGAATTAGCTCTTGGTAAGCTGTGAACATTTCACGAGAATGATTGAATAATAATTCCATATTTGAAAAGACTTAGCTAAATACCAATTGATTTTGGGCTTTTTTGGGTATCTTTCCTCAAGAAGAGTTGCATGATACAATAAAGGTAATGACGTGTTTAATCGTGTGTCCCAAAAAGTTGAGGTCCAGTGCGGGCTTATCAAAAATTCTAAGGATATGTCCGAACTGGACGCAAAATCTGTCCCATAAAACAATCTTTGATGAAGGACGTCATCATAGATATCTAGTATAATGGTAACGTCGTAATAAGCGAGTAAGTCTACTATATTTTGTACAGTTTCAGCGGAATTGTCATCTCTCAACAATCTCAATTAATAAAGCTTATGTACAATTCCAAGAGAGGGGTACCAACTCCGAGCTGGGCACAGGTAATTTCTTACAATTCTGAGTCTATAATTCCAGCTCAAGTACAGTGTAAAGCTTATAACTTTGAGTCAAGGCCCAAATCCGGGTTTAAAAAGACTCATAGTTAATTTATATACGAATCTTCAGCTTTGTCATGTCGTTAATTTCAGAGTTATATGAGTTAACAAAGTTTTTATCTTGCGTTGAGACTCAATGCAAAACAGATCTTTTTTCCTGTTCTGTCCTGTCGGTCTAGAATACGATTTCAGACTGTCGACCAAAATTGAATTGTTTACAAATCGTGGAACAATTTTTTCACTGTCAATATATAGACCAATTTTTTCAGTGTCAATATATGGACCGTTTTTTTCCCGGTCTCAATCTATATACCAATTTTTTCTCCTATCCTAGTTGTACAAATATGATTTATGCAACACATTTAATGACATATAATGTTATGGTTGGTCCATGTTCACTGTTTTGAGGCACCACAGACATCATCAGAAATTCATCATCTATAGAATCGCTCGAGACCGAATTTTAAATGAGACCCATCCATACCGATTATTTTGTAATATTGATCCAGATTGATTTTTTTTTTGCACTGATCTATATCGAACTTTTCTTGGAGGATCGTCCATAACGACGTTCTTTAAAGTACCGAATTATTTATTTTCACTTAAAATCATAAAAGTCTCACACGAGTACATAATTTTTATACGGAAATGCATCACTAGTTTTTACTTCATACATGAATGTACCCATAAAAAGAAACTAAGATCTCTTACTGATAATGTAATATCTATGATTAAATTATTTTTTATGTTTACTACTAATATATATATAATTATAAAGGTACGTATCTTAAAAGGGTTTGAATCACATTGATATAATTTTTCGATGTGACATTGGTTCATATATAGGTAAATAAGTAGATGTATGTCTTATTTGATTAAAAAAGAACGTTTTTGCCAATTTATAAGAAATTATTTAACTCTACAAAGCATTATAGTCAAATAAATATCATTTATTGCTGAGGATCCAAATTAAAGATGGAGGATTAATAAAACTGTAAAAGAGATGAAAAACATTTTTATGTCACGCCATTATCTCTCTAACACAAAATATACAGTGTAATTTGTTGTGAGGTGTAAATGTTTCTGCTTCTTTTCTACTAATGAATGTACTGAACGTTGATTGGTTGAAGTAGAATCACCTCCTTTTAAGTTTTTTGTTTTTTTTCGGATTACACAAGAAAATTAATTTGTCCTTAAATTTACAAACTACCCCATGCGTCACATTTAAATTTACACTGAAGATTATTTTTCAAACTTTATGAAAAACTAGTTCATGAAGACAACGAGAACAAAATAAAGTTTATTTTCAAGGAATTATAACTGAAATTGACATTTTTTATTCGATATGGCCTCCCTCAATGAAGGCATCTACCCTCTTCTGAAAGGTCGCACAAACGTTACGGATATAGTGTTCTGACAAGTCATCCCATCCAGCCTTGATGACAGACTCTAAAGATATAAAAAATACACGAGACTTGTTGCAGGGAGCTCCCTCGACCTTTTCCGAGAATAATTTTAAGGATTAAGATCAGGGAAGCTGAGAGGCCACATGTTCTTGGACAAGTCCCTTGGCTCTAGAAGGCATCTTTTTCTTGTGGGCGTCGTAATGAGATGTTTCTTCCTCCTTACTCTTGATTTTGCTCCCGAGTCATCTTTGATGATCCGTCAGAGTGTAAACACGCTCACATTTATCTTTTTAGCCATACTGCGTATCATCCTCCCTTGATTTCTAGCAAGGCAGACTTTGACATGTATAATCATGGTGTTTGTTCTTACTATTCCTTTCCGACCTTGCCCAGACTTTCTGGTGACTGTTTTTTGGGTTTCAAATCACTTTCTAATACCATATACGGCCCTCCGGCTGATCCAGAGGTCATTGGCAATCTTACATGGGGTCTTCTGGCGCGTGATCATTTCCAGCACAAATTTTTTTTTGGCCCATATCGTTGGCAATGTTATATAGCCAATATTTAAAAATAAAAATAATTTCAAATGACTACTATAAAATAACATAACCTCACTTTTGGAAAATTCCTATCAAAACTTGATCTGTGAGCATTTCTTTAAGTGCAAACTTAAATATGACGCATGGGGTACATGTTATTTTATGTGTTTGTCGGTTGACGTAAAGTATGAAAAAAGAGATATTTCATGGGAGAAGTTATAATTAATAATATATTATTATTTTTATTTTTTGAATTGTTAATCTTTATTTGTCCAAGGAGAAAGTATTTATGAGACAGACCAGAATAATGCAACAACTTCAAATATTTAAAACTTCTTCTACAAATTTTAATAGTGAGTCAATTACTTTTTCTTCTCGTTTATATTTTTGCAGTATACCTAGTATTACACCCATGAGACTTATTACACAATCCTTGAGCTAGTTTATAAAAAAATGTAAGTTCATTAGCCAACTCCAGTACAAAACCTTATTTTTATCGCTGTAGAAATTGGCAGTGTTTCGATGAAAGTGAATGTTTGAGAAAGGGTATACATTGTAGAAGATGTCAATGACCTACTATCATAATTACAGGGACTCAAGAGGTGGCTTTAGAAATACTTAAACAATTTTTTGGTTTCTATAATAATAAAAATAAATTAAAATAAAACTTGTTAACAAGGTCTTTGCAAGGCTGGTCACTCAATATAGCCACCTTCAACATCATTCACAGGCTTTACACGTCGCCAGAACGCATTGCAGAAGTTAATGAGAAGTTCCTCAGTAAGTCTACATTTGAGTTTAGAGTTTTCTTGGTTTCCCTCTATAAAGTGTACCACTAAGCAAAGTCCAAAAGGTTCAAATATGGCGAGGAAGGGCCACATCTCTTTACCTCTCAAGCCACTTGGTCTTCATGACCTCTATCTGAAGGTTGTGTGGGGTCCTTGTGTATCAGAACAATCCACCATTCACGGTCCTTTTGATGGTTCTAGCTGCCCCAGAGAAGTCGTTGGTGAGGCGATTTGATGGGGTCCTCGTTGATTTTCTTCATCAAACTAGACAGTAACTTCGGATCCCTCTATAAACTGTGCCCTCCACTTCATACATTCCTTTAAAAGTATTTTTCATAATTCTTTATCTTTACCACCTTCAAAAAGAGGCTGTGTAGAGGTTCCACACCAACTTCTAGAGCACTTCATTATGTCTATCATCCTCGCCACTTCAAATTCAGTATCGAGGAGATCTGTGATGCACTGCATTTGGGCTGTTTGCTCAGTCATGATGAAAAAATGTGTATTATGGTTTCCTTATACCGAAAGAATTTTCAAACCAGAATGTTAAAAAAATCACTAAACCTTAAAATTTTGAAATTTTTTGTGATCAGCTGTGGTTTTTTTTTGGGGAATAGAAAAAAAAATCGATGAACTAACCCCCCTCCCCAAAATGTAATCCTTCAGATGGCCCCTGTCATAAAAGCTAAAAATGCCTTATGATACATATTTTACAAATGGTACATCACTAATAAAAGGTTGAGAATCCCTGCTCTAGTGCATCTAATGACACGAAACATGATGTCGATTCAAACGTTAAAAAATAGAAGCCTAAATGTTGATATAAGAAGAAAAACAATCATCATTCAAATAGGAGGGAGCTTTGAGGGTAGAGCCAAAATCCATTTGATCATTCAAGTCACTCACGAAAGTAATGCTATATATATACCTACACATATAAATATGTGTAATAATAACGATAATAAAAACAAGAAAAAAAAAAACAAAGGATCCATTAGAGTAAAGTTATTTTTTACACACGTCAAAAAACGGTTGATCAGTGCAATGTATGTGACTTTTTACCTCTTGGTACATAATATATACATATCGACGTCCTTGGCCTTATTAGAAGATAATCTTACAGATTCAGTGCTTTATTACTCATGAGTTCATTCCTTCCTGTCCCATCCTAGGAATACTCTACACGTAGAACATGCATCTCAAAAATTGCTCTAGGGGACATTCATGAACCACGTAGCCACTTAGGTGGGTCGTAGGTTAGGTTTAAAACAAAGTTTATCTTTTTTGGGGAGGTGGGAGTCAACTTAAAACCATGTGGATCTGAATAATATGCCAAGATGATATAAATGACGTCATAAGAAACAGGGGACACAAATATGAAAAAATAGAAAAAAAGATCGAGTTTCTTTTCTATAAAAGGATTATTATTTTATAAATAGAAATAAATATTTTGTTATCTAAAAACAACTTCATTAGATGAAATTCCTTCAAAAAAAGCTACACAAAATTATGCGAAAAAGGAACAAAGTGTTTTATGAATGACACATTAGACGTGTGTACGAAATTAGTAATAAAGTCACCTTGGCACGTTCCATGTCCTATTTTGATGACTAAGCGGTCCCTGTACTTCTGAGTCCTGAAAGTTCCCATCCAATCATCTCTACAGATGCTCCTTCTCTGAGAAGAAAAATTCAAGCTACTTACTTACGTCATCTAGGTGTTTCCTCAAGTTGTGTTAAGTTAAATAAAATACTAACACCTCTAGAGTCCAGGGGGAATGTGTTGGAGAGAAGTGGCTTGATACCCTTCATCGAGTATTCGAGTCGTACAAATGGGATGTGAGTCGACAATTTTATGGAATTATTTGAAATGATTTAAAAAAATAAATTAATACTTTTTATGCAAAAATGTTTAAATTAAATTTTATACATTTTATTAAAAGGGTTAAAAAAAGTTTTGTTGTTGTTGGAAAACAAAATAGTTTTTTTTTCATTTTCTAAAGCTGCTATTGTAATTCTTTCATTCTTAAGAAAAGAAAATAGAAGTATGGATTGTAATTATCAGTGGTATGTTCATGAGTGACACAGAGTAACACTGATGATTTGTTGGGGAGTTAAGTGTAAGTCCTTGTTGGACTCAATGTAGAATTGAAGATTGACATCGGATTAATTCCTCCCTATAGTTTTTGTTATAAACTGAGTGTGACTTCTGTTAATTTTCTTGCTCTTATAGCTGCTTGCGGTTGATTGAATTAAACGTCATGAGAGCTAAGCTATTCTCCTTCGATTCATTCTTCAAATTGTCAGGGTTACCTTGTTAATTTATCCCATATTTGTACATGCCCATAATGCTTACAATTATTAACACTAAGAATAGTAATGAAATGAAAGATGGAGTTGAATTAGAACAATCATGTAATAAATGTCTTAAGGAGTTAAAATAAATAGATCTATCTCACAAAATATTTTAAATTATGAGAATAAACATTAATAAATATAATTACTGTGATCCTTTAAGTTATTTATTAAAAGACTGTTGGCCTTAAGTCAATTCCCTACTCTACAAATAGAGCGTGGTTTCGTGACGTCAGTATTGTTAACTAAATAACCTAATTTAACAATAATGAAACTGTTTTTTATTAATATTAAGAAAAATAGTGAATTATTGTATGTCAAATGTGCCAACTAAAGAACTCAAAACTTATTGTTTATCATTACTTATTACCTCTTAATAAATTATTATTATTCACTATTAAAATATGGTAATACATACATTTACTATCTTAATATAAAAAAAATCATAATCACAGTCAATAAAAAGTGATAGAATTTGAAATAATTATTAGATAATAATATTTTCTTAATATTGTTAATAGCGGGGTTATGTTGGTCCTTAAAAACATTGTCTATAGAGCGTTGTCGTGTGACGTCAGCATTGGTGATGTCGACCATTCTGGGTTTTTATGACAATAAAAACCATTTGTTCCAATAAATATCTAAAAAGATGTAAATCTAACTACTGCTTATCAAAAACGTATCACTCTATTAGATGATTTTATTATTTATCTGAACCTAAAATGTATAAAAAATACATTATTACATCATTATACAATCTTATTTCCATATTGTAGACAATAAATTAAGCTTTACAGTGGAAATACTAAGATATTTATCTCTAATTTTCTAGTCTTATCGTCTCAAATTGGTCAAAAAAAAAAAAAAAAAAAAAAAAGCTAATTATACAAACTGAGGTATTTCCTAAAGATTTTCAGTTCGTATTACTTTGATGTACTTCAAATATCGCTCTTGAACATTGGCATCAAGTAATATTTAGTACAAGTGTTAAGTCTTTTTTTTTTATTGTTCAGGCCATTTGATAGAGTTTAATCAAGATTTAAAAGAAAATGTGTCCAGTTTAAGTAGTATAAATATCTACTTTGAACCTTTAAGATGGCGTCTCCTTCAATTATGATGCAATTTATGACGCTTTTGAAAACGCTCTATAGAAAAGAAAATGTTTCAAGTATAGAGTATTTCTTGAAACATCTGCTTTTCATAAACTCGAACAATGTTAATTAAAAGTGATGTATTTCCTCTTTGAATTAAAGTTAATTAAAATGTTATTTTTCTCTAAGCATGAAAGAATCAAAATGGTGTCTTAAAATATAGCAACAAAAACAGATACATTCACAGGAAATGGAAAACCAAGTTAGTGGGAAAAGATTTTAAGGGAGTAATCAGGTAGAAGCTATGGTTTAGGAAGTTCTTTATTACTTTAAAGCATCTGTATTCACACAGTATTTTACCACAATTTGTTCAAAACATTCACCATATGACGATCAATATTTAAATTAATAACTAAAAGATGTTAACATAAATTTAATTTACATAAATAAATATCTGATCCTGACTAAAAATACGTATGATGTATAAATATATTTGTACGAATCCCTCGGGAATCTAGTTAAACCATGAATATTAAAAGATAACTAATCAAATCCTTTCTTAATTGTCTGGTGTCTTTATCCATCTTAGAGACAAAATAATTTTATTATATCATCTTTAAACTTCAATTTCAATATAAATTCTTGGTTTATAAAATACAATGGGTATAAAAAACAACGCGGAAAATTTACCTACCCATGAAAATTGGCCATTTCTTGACAACCCTATAACTTACAAGGCCAATATTTAAGAAAACATCTTTCACATGATGTCACATTAGATTGGATTATACTTGAAAATACTACTAATTGTATTACTCTTGACTCTTTGAGTCTGACCTCAATAATACTAGAACCAAAATTATATTTTCCTTAATGCGATTAAAACGCAATTGATGTAAAGTTGTGCTGAATATAACTTTTAAAATCCTGTTAAATTGAAAAAAAAAAAATAATAATAATAACAAGGCTAGCAAACAAAGTACATTTCGTTGAAATCGGAGCTTCCTCAGCTAAGTTACGAATAAAAATGGAAATAAAACGTGAACGTATTGTATTTCTCTTGCCCCATGTCTTTTTTTTAAATTTTATGTCCTGTAATCATTATTCAATTATTTTTGATGAGAGAACATCCAAGTAAAAAGTATAATCAAGAGTGTGTGTGCTCATAAATGATGGAGAGTAACACTGAGGATTTGTTGGGGAGTCATAAGTGTAGTTCATGTTTCACTGAAGTTAGAATGATCTTGATCGAAAATAGAGTAATTACTACCCATTTTCGATAAAAGTGAGGTTTGTGTTTATTTCCTTAACCTCACAGCTGTTTGCAGTTAATTAAGAGAAACTTCATGACAGCTAAGCTAATCTTCTCCCGAATAGCCTTCAAATAATCATAATTACCATGTTGATTTTAGTTTCCTTTTTGTAGCAAAATTTCAGGTCATATTTTCTAAAATATTATACAAATTGTTAGAGTTCCCATGTTAATTTTCGGATACGTTTTAAAAAAAACCAAAAATATACCCATAGTAATGTTGGGGTGGCTATTTACTCCATGGAATTTACTCACTCGAATATTTATTAATGTATTGATAGAAAGTATTTGAACAGTAATCAAATTTATCAACAAAGGGAGAAAAAAAAGAAAAGAAGAAGAATAAATAGAAAGGTTGTGTGAGTTTTTCTCTATCTTTAGTTCCGTTTATTATAGTCATTTTTAACTTACCTTTGCACCAATGGCCGTATATGCAATCAATCCAATGTAAAGACCGAGATGACTAAAGGTGGGACGTATAAGATCTGGTATGTTCCCACTTATTATATCTTGCATATATCGTGCACTTAAAACCTGCTGAAATGGATTTGCCATGGCGATTTGTAATCATAATCCGCTTTCTATTTTCTTGAGTTCCTGAGGAATTCCTATGAAATTATGAAAATAAAAACAATTTGTTCATTGTAAAGTTTAATTTTAAGTAACACATATTTTAAAGAAATAATCAATAGAATGGAATTTAAAATAACTTATTAAATAAAATAGGTAAATAACTTTTCTTTCGTTAAATATTATATATATTTGGATTTGAAAAAGAATTTAGACGAAAATGATATTCGTTTTAATAAAGACTAAAATATATTTTAAAAAACAATGAAAATAAGTTTTGTATTTAAACTTTATAACTTAATACGGTAAGTGTAGATACATAAACTTTATTGTTGATAACTTAAACCATCAGGTATAGATCGTTTTCATGGGACACCATCATTATTGATTTTGGCCATATTGGGTTCCTAAACAGCCAAATTTTATATCAATGATACCCCTTTTTCCATTCATATGTAGGAAAACAGTGAACTATTGTCTATCAAAAATGGGACCAACGAATGAATGAACATAAACCTTACTCTCCATCAAAAATATATCCCTCTATTAAATACTTTGATTATATATCTGACCCTAAAATATATTAAAAATATGTTATTACATAATTATACAAGCTAATTTCCAAGGCGTAGATAAAATTAATAATTACAACGGAAATAATAAGAAACTTTTCTCTAACAATCGTACTTTTTTTGAATATTCATGGGATTATAGAAAAATTGGTCATCGTTTTATCGTTATTTGAACTACCTTTTAGATGCTGTAATACCTCTAACAATACGCGAGCATTATAATTAGATCTTTCAACAAACTGGATTAGCTTGATCACAGAAGATTTAACGATTACAAAAACTTTAAGGCTTAAAATCTTATAGCAATAAGGATTACATGTACAACACGATATTAATCATTCTTTATGAAGATGATTTCTAAGATCAATATAACTTATTGGAGCTATGATCAAAATGTAAAAAAATGTTATTCCTTCTGATGTATAAAAATTTAAAATTCCTGTGTCGTTTGGTTTTCAATTTAAAAAGAAATCAAAATGAATCAAAAACACATTACTGTTTACTGTTTTATTTCCTTTTTTAAAATCAGTTCTAGTATTGACGGACCGACAGTCTTAAGGACTGTCCAAGGACTGGACTGGAATTGACTGAATAAATAAGGAATGACACAACATTAACTATCCGTAAGTTACTTTTGAGTTTATTTACGTTAAAGAAATATCAAACGTTGCCTAAATATAAATTAGAAACGTTGCGTGAGATAACGTGTTGTAATTTAAATAATGAGTAGAGGATAGTTTTGTCTCTTATACCGGTAGTTGCATAAATACGCGGACTATTTGTGGCAAATAATTAAATGTGTAATAAAATTCATATGACGTATTGTTTTTGAGAATTATATAATAGATAATTTATTCTGGTATAAAATTTAATATAATTACTGAATATAACCGCCATCAGCTGCTATGACACCCTCCAAGCGCCCCCAGAAGGCCTTGCACACATTGATGATGTAATAGTCGTCCATGGTTCATTGACGCTGGCCTTCAATGAGTCCAAATTCGGGTGGCGGGTAGCATAGGCCTTCTTCTCAATTTGCCACCAAACACTGTAGTCAAGGGGATTCAAATCAGGTGATTGAGGTGACCAAATGTTTTTGTGAAGGCCTCCTTCACCTCATCCACATTGATTTTCCGTGGTCTGACGGTCCGAACACCCTCCTTCAGATCTTTTCCCTCCTTGACAAGCTTCTGGACATTGAACACAGTAGTCCTGGATAGTTCAGTGTCCTTGATTATCTCCTTGACAGACCTACCGGCGCGGAGGAGAGTGGCAACCATATAACGTTTGGCCTCGTCATTCATCGTAAACAACTTTGTTTGATGCGAGTAAGAAAAACAAAAACTAAGCCAAAAGATTTACTGAGTTACTTGAGCTTGAATTTTTTATTTCCAGTCACGGAACCTCGAGATATAAGCGTTTAAAAATTAGTCCGCGTATTTATGCAACTACCAGTATACATTATGGAATTTTTCATATTTGTAAGTGTATCTGTTTTAATTAATCTAATTATTGTAGTCCCATTTTATAATCTTTGTTTAGCAAAATACATCTTCATCATATATATTAAGCTGATTTTTATTCAATCTTGATCTACGAAATAACAATACAATCGAGGGTGCGCGTCATATTAAAAAATAAAGTAGAAACTATTCAAATTATGTATAGAGTTGTGAAAAACGGGGTGTAAAATTGAATGAAATAGTGTGACGTTTAGGTCAACTCATACATACAACTCTATATTATAAAATCTCTGCCGAGGGCTGATTTTTAACAAGGAGCGTGTGTAGTTCAAGCTCATGGAAGTATTCTCATGTCTAAAGTACTCTCTGGTTAATCACGTCATATGAAAAGAAAAATTCAAAAGTTGTTATCATTATCATTTCATTCTAGAGGAGAGATCCTCTAAGTATTGAGTAACTAAATGAGGTTTTACTTATGAAAAACGAAGCGTAAGAAAGAGGATTTCTGGGGAAATTATCTTGTATATTGTTAAAGCAAAGTTTCCATGTATCTCATGTCTCAAACATTGTTAATTAGTACGAGCTTTTTTCTAGAGACCTAATTATAAACTAAACTGTTTGTTAATAATTATTATTCATTCGGTCTCTCTGGAATGAATAAAACTAATATATAAAAATTAGGGTCATACGTTTACTATTTTTCTAAGGACCCTATGTGCACCAAAATAAATATGCTAATTCACAGAGCAGAAAAGAGGGTGTAAGCAAAATACATTATTAGACTCTGGGGTACAACAAAGTATCATTACATTTAGTTGAACAAAGTACACTACTTCTATGTGCCCCCCTCCCATTTCTCCACGAATAATTCTTATAGGGGGTCAAAAGTGAAAGAGGTCATAAGTACAATCCAATTTGAAGTGGTACACTCCCTCATCCCTTAGTCGTCGGACTGAATCCGAGTACCCATCTCATAGTACTCCTTAAGAAAGTGGTTTCCAAAGTGGGGACCGCAGGACACAACGGTGGGTCGTGAGATGATTTCAAAAAAGAAGAATATAATTTAAATTTATATTACTTTGAGTGGTATCAAAACTTAACTATTGATGAATGTATATATTTTTTATGAGTATCTTCTGAATCATTTTAAAAAGTATTTCCCATAAGATAGTGCTCTAAAAAAAATGGATACGCCCTTTCATCACCACATCTAATGATCCGTCTTCTGATATGGAAGATACGTTTATCAATCATTCATGTGATAAAAAAACAGATTTTTATCTAAAATCTTGACAAATTATGAGTTTTTGTCATGAATGAGTACCCCCTATTGGCTAAAACAGCTTTAGATTTTCTTATACAAGACGCTTCAACTTATTTATGGGAGAATACCTCTTCCGTATTAACCTATATTACAAATAAATCAAGATTGTGGCTTAACGTAGAGGATGGATCTTCGAGTTGCTCTGTCCAAAATTAAAGTGCAAATAGACCTACTTTCCTTAATGCAAAGTTCACATCCGTCACATTAAGAAATTGATTCGTTTATAAACCTATTTGCACATACACAGCCTGTAGTATTGTTTGTTTGCAAGTCTCAATTTTGACTTCATTCATGAAGAAAAAGAGAATTGATAGTATAGAAATGATTCCAATTAGTATACATATCCCTGATTTTATATTTATTATATATTCGATTATTTTGTATTATTTTCCTATATTTTTCAATATATATAGAATTAAAATCTTTATTTTATGATTATTTTATAAATTATATTATTTGCCACAGTGCTGAAAATTATAGGCTTCATATGATCTTTAAATAATATATTACAGAAAAAAAAAAAAAAAAAAAAATATTCAACTCTCGGTGTGAGGTGTATTTGAAGGGTCGAATTCAAAAAAGTTTGAGACGCACTGCCTTAAGAGACTACCTCCTCCACATGATTTAGATCTTCCATATACATTCAAGATCCTCCTTATTGCTAATTGTCCTAATAACTAGAAATAGTCCATTTTTTTCTCTGCCTACTCCAATGATATATAATTCGCAGAAAAAGCACGAAAAGGCAAATAAATCTACTAAAAAAAGGGTTTCTTTTCGTTTTCAATATTTATATCAAATTATATTTTTTTATTCCAGCAAGCGCTTATTCCACTGAATAATCATCTGTTCCCTCAAGTGCTACTCTGTTAGCCTGTTCCTCTTTTTGGTGAGAATATCCTTCAAAATGCTAAAGGCTTTTTAACAGTCTATAGATGTCTTGGGCCTCAGTTGAAGCTTGCTATGGTGTTGGGATTCTCATTCACGCCAGACACATTCTTACCTGAGATCACTAAACCAATATTATTCATATTTTCTAATGATGGGTTCTTCTTGAGAATTTCCTCTACCTTGTGTCTAAACTTGGAGATGGTCATTGGTCAGGCTCTTGTGGACCTTCTTAATGACAGACAAGAGGTAAGTTTGACTTTATCAGGGCGAGGTCTTGGGCAAGAGAGGCAAATGGATTGTAAGAACTCGATAGCTTTGGCTGTAAGATGGATAAGACAAACGGGATGGAACCCAAGAAACAGAGCTCTCTTGTTTTGGAGTGAAAAACTTATAGAGTTTGTAATCAGGGTTGTTACTATGGAGGGATTGCACTTATACACAATTTCTACATAAAAATGCAAGCATAGGTCAAAAATGCATATTTGGACTTCACTACTTATAATTCTCGAGACAACCCTCATTGTAACTCTATGTTTCATGAGCACATTACTTTACTATTATTTTATACTCAGATGTTCTTTTTTGAGAATTATATAAGAATGATAACAGCTTAACAAAAACAAAATATGTTTGAGTTACAACCAGAATGCGTTCTAGGTCAAATTTTATACAAAAATAAGTCCATACGCGTAAATAAAAATATGGTGTGGTGTAGCTTAGTGGATAATGTGGTAAATAAAAATTATATTTCTCAAATCAGTGAAATGTTTGACACCCGGTTGCAAGCTTTAAATGAAGGTAGTGTATATTTTTTGAGAATGCTTTGCACTAATTAAATATAATTTGTTTTATTTATTTTTGAATTGATGGTTATTTGTGAGGTTTTATGAGCTAAAATGCATCCACATAGTTTTTAAATGGCCTCTAAAAAGAAAGGGAACTTTTTATTTATTTATTTTTTTATCCTGAATCTATATATTGAATGTGAATGTCTCTTTGTGTGTGTATTTGTCCAAAGTTCACGTTCAAACTAATGAATGGATTTTGCTGAAATTTTTTTATGTAGCTTTTTAAGGCTCCGTAAATGGTTCTAGGGACATTTTTTTGGTCTTCAAGACCATAGCACCTTTAAGTGGCATTTTTTTTAAAGCATTTCACAATTACAACCTGAGGACCGGGTGTATTTTGGAAATTAGAAGGGTCCTTTGATGCTCAGGGAAGCGGCGGTGGAAGAATTTAAGCTACCTATAGGACCAGCAGCTCATATACATAACCCGTGGGCGAGGTTGTATTTTATTGTATTAGAAGGGGTTCCTGGTGATTAGAGTTGAAGTGACGGTTGAGTTTAAACTGCTTTGAAGTCCAGTAATTCACCTATATAACCTGAGAGCTTGGTTGTATTTTGAGATATTAGAATGGATGATCAAGGAAACAACTCCCTGTTTGCAAGTTCGGTGTCTGACCCAGAATAAAGCAACCCATTCCTTATTGCATGAAAGAAGAGTGTGTATATAATGCCTATATATCAGTATACTCATATTCGTATAATCAACATGATAATAATTCTTGAAAATTTTATGGTCTTTATTTTTTGTTTTATATTAAGCAGAAGAATTCTTAATTAATTTTAACTTCTTAATGTCGCGGGCTACGCTGGTTCAATGAAATATATGTTCAAATTGTGTTGATATTTTTACTAAATAAAATGCAGAAATTTTCAATAAATATTAATGAAGCTTCATCAAATGTCTTTAATAAAAATTATAAAAATCTATATGTTCTTTCTTTCTTTATTCATTATTTAATAAGGCGTTTGTCTGTGTTAATATCTCCCTCTTATAGAAGAATTCTCGCCTGTCGTTGTTTTTAAAAGACATAATAAAATAATAATATAAATATTAATTTAAATGTAAAAGGTTCACCTTCAGACAAACTAAATTAGGCTATTAGAAAAGAAAAACAGTTGCTACATGTGTTTTTTCTTAATTTTGTGCATTATTTAGTAAGTCGTGTTGGTGTTAACTTCTCCTTCTGAAAAAGCATTCTCGCTCATCTTTGGTGTAAATTGATTTAAAAATGCATATGAATTTAAACATAATTTTAATTTTTTCCGGCATTAATGCTATTTTTAATGTACATAAAAGGTGTTCCTCTCCAAAAACCTTATAACTGACAGCTGCTATTAGGAGGAGTCTTAATTCAGTAATATCATATATCTCCCTCTCTCTTCTTTTTTTACCCTTACGAAAATCCTATCTTTAGCTTTGGATCAAAATTCAAGTCTTGGAACGTTCGCGGGCTACAACCAATACTGTTATTGTCCTTTCAGCTGTAGAACACGAAAATGATCTTTCCAACTTTCAACTGCAATAATAATAAATTGATAAAAAATATCCATCATTCCAATGATAAATTTTTATTTAATTTATCTTGAATACAGTTCCTTCAAAATTTATCTAATCATACACAAATAAAGTAAAATACAATATTATGATTCCCATTAATGCTGTTCCAATTTTAAAAGATTAAACGTTTGATTATTTGCCAAGAATTGTAATGATTAAGTGTTGAATAATTATAATTGAATTATTTCATTATAATGATGCTTCAGCAGTTCTCCAAGCGTTGTAAACAACATCAAGACACTCACCCAATAAGTCAGGGTGTCAACCCTCTAACACAAAAATACACAGTGTATTTATTTTCAGCTGTATTTGTTGGGTTTCTAGGGAGACTATTATTCGTATTGCATTATGTAAGGACTTGTGCTCTTAGAGGCATAGACAATAATGAACTAATTAACAGTTAATCAGGACAATAATTACATCATCATCTTCAAATAAATATATTATTTTTTGGGGCAATGTAGTGATTCTGCAATGTATCTATTTGAAAAAGTGGTCATTCAGCAAAAGATCCCTTTCCCAAAATAAAATTCGGTAAGGAGTGCCCACTCACATAAGTTTTTATCAATTTATCAATTCGAGAAGATTAAAAAAAGCTCATAATTGTCTTTGCTAAAAGCATATAGATAGCATATGTAAAGTTGTAGAAGATATGATCTTTATTATGTGTAAAATTAAAAGAAACAGATAATTAAGTTGGTAATCCTGACAATTCTAGCTGTCATGAAGTTCAATAAGATTAGCTGCGAGCAGCTATGAGAGATAGAAAGTAAATACAAATTATAATTTGTATCATGCAATGACATGGGCAGGAATTACACCAATGAATATCCTCAATTTTACTCTGAGTTTAACAAAGGACTTACATCTATACCTCATCAATAAATCTTCTTTTTATTCAATTCAGTCAGAAGTAGTTACTGTATTTTTGATACAACTCTAGCCATAGCCATTCTATGAATGATTATGGTTGTAAATCTTAAGAATTTATAGGTTGCAAGTTTTTTTTGGTGTTGACAACTTGAACAGTGTATTATATTTTTTAAAGTAGTCATAATTATTCTTTCATTCTTGAGGAAAGAACATCGAAGCACGAGTGTGCGTCCTCATGAATGCAGGAGAGTAACGCTGAAGGCGAAGTAATAATTAATTAGCTATCCAAATCGTGTGAATTTTTTACCTGAACAATTTTTTTGGAATTGGTAATCTGAAGAATGATTTTTCTTTTCCTTAGTAGTTGTGATTAATATTTAATTCATGAGTAGTGAACTTCCTTTCCTGAATAGATTCAATTATATTCAAAACCTGATTGAACATTTGTATGTATGTGCTTATAAAAGATGGAGCGTAACTCTCAGGATTTGTTGTAGAGTTATCATTGGTCCTTGATTGGACTCAGAGTAGAATTGGGGATCGACATTGGAGTAATTTTAGCAAATTTCCTAGTTTATGTCCTTCTCCCTCTCCTCTCTTGCCAAAGCTGATAGTATCTTATCTCTCCCAAAACATGTTTCGCAGTTTCAGGGTTACCGAACTGTTTTTTTAACATGTCCATTATACATCCCATTTTCATCACTAGTTAGTGTTAAATTCCTTCATCTCAATTATCTTCGCAGCTAATTTAATAAAATGTCATCTTAAAAATTATTCAAATTGTCAAGGTTACCATGTTAGTTTTCGTTTTCTTTATTTACATACCCGATTACTAAGCCTTTGAATTAGTTCCTCCCCTGCAGTATTCTTTTATGGAGAACAAAAAAAAAATCAATTATTATTTTGTGAGAAATGAATATTTTGTCCTACGGATATTTGTGAAAAGATTATTGAAGTTTTCTTTACCTAAACAAATATTTATCTTAGACCATGTACAAAAAAAAAAAAAAAAAAAAATGTAGACTCTTCCAATCTATTATTAATATATATTTTAATCTATTCTTTCATTACGATGTCTTAGAATATTTACATTTAATAGACAATAGCTTATGATTGAGTCAATTCATAATATATGAATGTGGGGAGGGATATGTCAATCCTTTATGAATGGTCATTGACAGTACATGAATGAAGGAACATCATATTTAATTGTCATATGCAGCATAGCAAAATATCCTTTGGCTTTACATAATATTATTAGTCAATGAAGCAAAATAGTAGAATGACTATTTTTTTAAAGTTATTTATGATTAGTGTTGTGAAGGTTCTTATTTAGTCGGTCTTGTACAGTCTTAGGATCTTTATTAAAACCAATGTTTTTATTTGCAAATAATATCGATTAAAGTAAAATAATACTCATCTTATTTTTTATTACTATGTAGTTCTACAAACCCAGCTTTATTTTGTTAGAGTATTGAAGCTGTATATGTGGTGTGTCAGCATGAAAACAATCTCAAAAAAAGAAAAGAAGATAATCATAATTAATTTTTTTATTTCATATATACAGTATTGGTATAACTAGATAGTTTGAAGTCTATCAAAAAAGTTATTTGATTGTTTTGTATTCGTTATAATAGGTTGGGGAAAAAAATAATTTCATATTTCCCGCCTTTTTTTAAAACTAAGTATGTCTTGTTAGTTATTGGTCACATCGAATCATATTATACGGTGTTATAATTTTATGAGTATATTCTACAAACACTATTTCTATTGTACTGTTCTTGTCCAGTTCGGTTGTGAATGATCATGCATCGAGTATGAAAGTCTGAAAGGAAGACATTCACAACATTTTACATTTTTACTATCTGAAAGGGGAAAAAGCGTTGAAAGCGATCAAGAAAATTTATGACGGGTACGAGGCTGATACGCTTTTGGTTTGTGTTGCACAACACTGGTTCAATCGATTTTGTTTTGATGTAGTGGAGGTGAATGATGCACCACTCACTTGCAGGTCTGTTGTCAAAAATGTCGATAAAATTATGGAAAATATCCAGATAGACCACCTTGTTAGCAGTCTTGGATTCCATCCCCCCTCCCACCCCGAGCTGAAAATTGATTATAAAACCCTTCTAAACTATTTGTAGAATCTGGAAAAAGAAACTCGAATAGGAGAGGAATCGTGATTCATCAAGACAACGCCAGGGCCCCCATATCTTTGATGATGCGCCAGAAGCTCCAAGAGTTCCGATGGGAATTTCCTATGTATCCACACTACATTCCGGACATGACACCAAGTGGCTACTACCTGTTTCTGTCTATGACCAACGCACTTGGGGGTACAAATTTGGCCCCAATAGAGGCCTGTGAATATTAGTTGTCCGACCTTTTTTACCAATCGGGACAAGGACTTCTACAAGAAGGACATTATGAGGTTGGATTATCGTTGGCAACAAGTTATCAAACAGAATTGGGCATAATTTGCTTGAATCAGATGATTTATAATACTTATTATAAAGCATTGAAATAAAGTGAAAAATATGAAATTATTTTTTCCCCAACCATATTTATCAAATATTTTTAACTTATTCAATATATCCACCTTGCTTTTGAATTACAGCCTCCTAAGGTTCTTCTGAGCGTAGCAGCAGTCAAGAATATATATTTTCAGAATTTTGTTCTTTTTCCTTTTTGAAAGAACCATTATTTCTCTCAAACGTTTTGGACTTGTTGACGGCGTAACAGTGTTCTTGGAGACGTCCAACTGCTTGGAGTGCCGAATGGAAATTCGCCGATCCCGTCCAAGTGCCATTTTCCCAAAATTGTGCGTAAGCTAGAGAGCTCAGATTTGTTTTGTTTTTAACTAATTGTTGTTGTTCTAAAAGAATGAAATATAAATTAATTTCTATTCTTCAAACTTCATTTAATTATTGAATTGGTAAATGTTCAGATTTCAACGGACCACCCGGTATGCAGTGAAACAATTAATTGGGATTTTTTTCTTTTTTGTACCATATTTTTTTATCTTTATATACCACAAATGGGCATAAAAACTCCATTAAGCAACAACTATGTAAGATTGAAATAGTCTTATCTTTGTAACAGCGGTTCAATTTCAATAAATACAGTATTCAGGATCAGACTATTTGAAATTTAGTGTACACCACAGCCTTAGCTAAAACTTCAAGAATAAAGGACTCCATATTTCGGGAAGCTATATCATTATTTAAAAACAACAACATAAATTTATTACGTTTATACAAAATGTCATTAATTCTGAGTAGTTGATGATCCAAATATCTATCATAGATTTGTTAATAAAAGGATATTTTTACTCCAAAAAATTATTTAATAAAATTTTAACATTCTTTGATCTTTTGTATATAAACATAGCGCTTTCTTTTTCTCTCGTTTTAGAATTTTATAAGCATGAGAAACAAAAATTTTTACCCAAAAGTTGGCTTAGGGCTATTTTCTGTACATATATATGTATAATAGATACATAGTATTTTTTCTATAAAAAAAAGGCAATATTTAACCAACAATAATGATAAAAATAAAATGATTACCTTCCAAACATTTAGTAAACAAAATTGTGTTTAAGAGAAATAACTTAGTTTCTACACAACTGGATCGTTAACACAAAAGCAAGCCAGAATGACTTTCCTCAAAGTTTTCTTCGACGAATATTCTTCGACTTCTATCGACAAATTACTCTTATCTACCCTTTGGAAGTGCTGAAAATTGCACTCTAAGTAGTCAAATGTTCATTGGTCAACCTTACTAATTAATAAAATGGCTGAACAGTCCTTTAAATCATGGCTAGATCATTTTAAGGCTGTCGAAGAGAAGTGGTTCAAATATCCCTTACACTCGGGAAGGTTGGATATTGGGAACAAACTCTTCTACAGCCAGAGGAGTATCTCTCTGTTTTGTTATATAGCGAGCGAGACTACTTATACTCTCTTCTGTAACTATGGGGTTTCAAGGGAGTCTTATGACCAGATCCCACATTACCTACTCCATCATTTTGGATCGATGCCATTAAATTTTGAGAAATCGTCAAGGTAACACAAAATGTAAAATGCATAATTTAACATAAATCTGAACAAATTGAGATACAGAACTCATTTTGATTTTATGCAGAGGTTTTACGCTTAACCATTAGGGCTTTTATCATTATTTTTAAGCTGAATATTTTTACATTTCGATTACCTTTCTTTTTTTGCTTGTTTCTTATGATTAAAAATCTATATACTAAACTTTTTACTTGGGATGTTGTATAAATGTTTATAT
The DNA here is from genome assembly GCF_016086655.4 of Lepeophtheirus salmonis. NCBI lineage: Eukaryota > Metazoa > Arthropoda > Copepoda > Siphonostomatoida > Caligidae > Lepeophtheirus > Lepeophtheirus salmonis. Next base: position 54,884,115 of record NC_052135.2, read on the forward strand.
TTGTTTGTAATAAAGTTAAAAAAAAAGTATACAACTTTCCTCAACACAATAAAAAAATGAAAAACTGTTATTTAAAAAATTTATTCTAAAGTGTAGTTAAACTTCTGGGTATATTAACTTATCCCATAAATTTGAATAAAACAATTAAAATTGACACACAACATGACTAATGTTGGGTCAGTCCTTATTTATTTGATATAGTCCAGTCTTAGGTCTTGTCCTTAAGACTGTTTGTTCATTGGACTGTCAGTATTTGAATTGATTAAAAAAAAAAAAAAAACAGTTGCAGGGACGTCCGCAGCAGGTGGGTTGGAGGAGCTGTAGTCCATATTTAAGATTTAACTTTTGACATTTTTTTTCAAAAATTTAATATGTGAAATTAAATTTTAAAATATTTTCCCCAAAAATTAACTTTCTGTGAATAGCTATGGATTTTTTGAATTTTTACCAAAAATTTATTATTTGAAATTTTTTTCAAAAATATAATTGTATAAAATTTTTTTCAAGAAAATAAATATTTGAAATTTTTTTCAAAAAAAATAAATATTTGAAATTTTTTTGCAATAGCTAATAATTTATGATTTTTTTTTCAAAAAAGTATAATTTTCTTTTTTTTTTTTTAAATTTAATTTGTGAAATTAAATTTTAAAATATTTTTCCCACACAATTAATTTTTTGTGAATAGCTGTGGAATTTTTATCAAAAAACTTATTATTGGAAAATTATTTACAAAAAATATAATTGCATAAAGTTTTTTTCAAAAAAAATTGATAGTCGAATTTTTTCCTAAAATTTAAATTTTTTGTTAATAGCTATGGATTAATGATTTAAAAAAAAAAATTTTTTTTGGTTATTTTTTTCAAAAAAAATCCTACGGACGACTTTGTGTTAATTGACTTCATCAAAAACTGAAATTTATATACTTTTAGGACTTAACTTGACCAGACCACGAGTGAACTGGACGGGACAGCAGTCCTAAATAAGGACTTACACTACTCTAAATATGTTTATCAAATATTTATCTCTTTTTTTAATTTTTGTTATATTTTTGTCTTGATATTAATGCACCACAAATATGTATAAATACCCGATCAAGCAAATATGTAAGATTTACACTCAAGTTAATTACATACAAAATTATGCACCATATTTCGGGGAAATATTTGTTCATTCTTTGATGGGCTTTACAAATTCTTACATTGCATAGTGTCTTTGTCTTTTAATAGTATTGCATCATTTTTTTTTTTTTTTTTTTGCAAAAATTAAAAACACACTTACAAGATAAAGGATTTGATAGAGCAATTTAAAATGGCAAAGAGTGATTTGAGATAATGGAAATAAAATGAGTTCTCTCTATTGTAATAAGAGTATATTTATTTATTGAATACAAGAATATTAAAAAGTTAAATTCCTTTAATTTGCTATGCATACAAGACAATGTTTATAGTGATATAATATCAGCATGAGTGGATATTAGGGTGGCTCTTCATCTCTTCTTAAAAATCAAACTTTATTTCCAGAGATTATCTTTTTTTTGAAAATTTCAAATATAAAATTTCAAAAAAAAAAAAATTCAAAATTTATACTTATTTTTAAAAAGTTAAATTTTTTGGAAAAAAAATTCGAAATATGAAAAAATGATCAGAAAAAATAGTTTTTTTTGGTACAAAAATTCAATTCAATAATTAACTTTTTTTTTTTTTAAATCTCAAAAATCCATAGCTATTCAGAGAAAATTTAAATTTTTGAAAAAAATTTGGAAAATTAAATTCCTTGGCTAAAAAATTTAATTTAACTTCATATATTACATGTTTTGATATAAAAAAAATAAAAAATAAAATAGTAAATTTTCTATTAAAAAGCACAAATTCCTAGTTTGTTTGTTTTCCTTCAGTCTTCTATCACAAATATTTTATTTTCCAAAGGCTGTTTTCAATATCAGAAACAGAAGGAAAAAGGGAAATATTGAGGAAGTACAGATGTAATAGTGTGAATGTGTCACGGATTTTGAATCACGTGTCTGATTTGAAAGGACTTATTGACTAGTGGGATATTACTCATAGGCATTATCTCAGTTGAGGCTTGAATGAATGTAAGAATCTCCATTGATAGAAGGAAAGGAATTTTTCAAAAGTTAAGACTAAAGGTTAAGTTTGAACCTACGAGATGAAAGCATAAAAATACGGTAAGTATATAATGTTGGAAGATCTCCATGGGGCGAAATTATAGTCCACGAACATGTTTGCAGCCAAAATAACAAAGAATCTTTTTATCTTATCCAGATTTTATCTCTCCTAATCTATGGATCTATTTATTTTTTCAAAATCTAGGGACTAATATTTTTTGTCTTAATTCATAAGCAGATTTTCCTTTCTATCCTGATTTATGTGTTGTACAAATTTATGATTTATGCAACACAATTAACTTCATATGACATGATTATAGGTCGATGTTCACAATTTTGAAAAAATTTAAAAAAAAGAAAAAAAAATACGTCATCAACAATCCATCTGTAAGATCGGTTTAGACCGAATTTTAAATGCGACCAATGCAGTTCGATTTTTTTTTTGTAAAATACATTCGTATCAATTTTTTTCTTTTAGAGCGATATAAATCGAATTTTTGGCCAAATTAGTTTCGTCTACTATGTATAAAATCATAACGGCTGGAGATTTTTAAGACCAAAAACCAACACTAAGTTTTGTTGATAACAGACTGTCCTGTTTTTGGTTCTAGGTCATTTTGCCGAGAACAGTTTTGCCTTTGGTCCTTTAAACTCTTAAATATTTTGCCACCTTTTTGTATTTCCATTACTTCTTACTCCTTTGTGCTTATAAACACTGTTTCTAAAGGTGTATAAAACATTTGCTAGAACCGGGAAGCGGTTTTTCTAGGTGGTAATTTGAACAGGATTTGTCATTGTCCAAAGCTGTTGTCATAATTATTTAGTTCTTTAAGAAAGAACATCTAAATATAAACTAATCACTAGTACATGTGCTCTTGAATGACAGAAAGTAAAAATGAAGGAAGGATTGCTGAAGGGTTATAAGTGTTAGTCTTTGTTAGACCCGGAGTAGAATTGAGGATCCACAACGTCGTAGTTGCAGCCTATCATATATGTCCTTTCTAGATACAGTGTTGGATTTATGTTTATTTCCTTCTTTTCCACGTCTGCTTGCAGCTGATCTAATAAAACCTCATGGCAGCTAAACTACTCTGTTCCCAAACACTCAACCAATTTTCAGAGTGACCCATTTCATTCTCTGTTCGTTTTATTTTTACATACAACCAGGACATTTATTATGCTTCACTGGCTATTCATTCTATATTTCAAGACTGTTTTCTTTTTTTCTTCTTCTTCCATAAGGACTATAGGTAAAGCTCCAACTTAAAATATAAAAAGGTGGCGAACGTGTTAGAGTCAAAATTAAGGTTAACAGATTTGAAAACGAATAAATTTTGATTTTGTTTGAGATTGTGGTCTGCACCGAAATATAGGTCCAAATCGTTTTAGAAAAATCACATAGACCGAACCGAAAAAAAGTATAGAGAGGGACTATGCTTCAACACTAGTAGTATATACTCGTAGGTAATGCTTAGAGAGAAAGGTAAATAAATATATATTTTCTGTTATTTTGTAGTTGATGTATTTTACCTTGTTGATAATATAATTTTTTTGAAAAGTCTTTATTGCAGTTATAAAACATAAATATTTTTAATAACTTAAATGTTGATGCTTGTTTATGATTGAATAACAGGTTTGTTGTAATGTGGAGTGTGTTTGGATGTTTATACGTAGACATGAAAATACAAAAAAGTAGACTAATATCTATATTAATAAAGTAAAGTTTGTCTAGGAAGATGTTTGAAAATGCATCATTTTTGAGAGTGAGCTTAATATCTGAAAACCTACGAGACTATTTAATCTCAAAAGTAACAATGTAATAACTAGAGTTTGTAGATAAAGCTACTAATTATAAATAAGCTAGTAATTTCAAATGTCATATTTAAAAAAAACAAAATTATGGTCAGTTCTGGATGCTAAAGTATATTAAAAAAATAAAAGTGGAGCATATTAATAATTATATATTAACAAAGCAAAGTCTATCTGTTGCAGATGCTTAATAATTCCAAGCATGCCGAGTGATCCCGCTAGTATATGTATAACATTCATTTTGCCTTGGACCAAATCTCAATACTAGTACCTTTTACTATTATCGTTCAGAGCCATTTTTAACTTTAAAACGATCCTCAAAATTAAAACTAGGATTAATAAAACTTATGTAAAAGTGTTTTTTATATTTAAATTAGTGTTTTCATTGATTCTGTATCTTGTTCTATACTCAATATATTTCCATTTTTAGGGTGAAAAATGAAGAAAAACGACACTTTTTTTTAGACCCTTATAACTTATTCATATTATATAGTTATTGGAAATATCATAGCTTATATTTGCAAATAATCAATTTATATAATTTAAAAAAATATTTAAAAAAAATGTATATCCAAGGATTTTTGTTGTATTTTGAAGTGATTCCATTTTTATGGGGGTGTACATACTAGCAAATAGTCAAAGTTATCATAATATTTTTTCCAATTTCAATGCCAATTTCATGACGTCATGCATCTTAAAAGGAAGATCGAGGCAATTGAAGGAAGTTATTTCTAACTTGATCATACATCTCCAGAGGTATTCAAATTCGGATTCCAAATTATATGAGGGAGGACTTGAGGATAATTTATCCAACGAAAACTCCCAGACCTCATAAAGGAGTAGAGGACTCCTTCCTTAGGAATGAGTTACCAGGATCTAACCAATGAAGCATGAATTTGTTCGAAAAAAATTCCAAAACTAACAACTATTCACAAAAAAACTATAAAATTAAACTTTTTTGTCCAAGAATCCAAAGCTGTCTACAATAAATTAATTTTAAATATTAAATTTTTAGATTTTTTTAAAAAAATATTAAATTTTTTAGTAAAAAGCAAAAATTCCTTAATTGAGAGGGGGATAAAGCCTTCCAGTCTGCCCCTTGCAGACACCCCTGTTCATGGTGTGTTGAATGATCTTAATCACGAAGCATTCCGATATATGGATCCGCATACACCCATCCTTCCCCTTCCTAGGAGTTCATATTTTATCATCCAATCCACACGACTTCTGATACTCTCTTCGCCTGGGTAACAAAGAGATGATATCCTTGATCATGAAGTCGAAGAGAGGACCAAAATACGATGTATTCTAATTCGAACTCAAACATCAAAAGTGTTTATCCAACGCCAACAAAATTACCATATATTTTTCTAAATGCCGTAAGGCTTACATTTTGCACTCATCTTAATTTTTTCGGTATTTCGAACTTTGGGCACATAAAAGTTCCTTCCACCATTCACCACTGCTAATGACATTAAGGAATTAAAATAATATTAATATTCAAGCAATAAATCTCTTACAGATTACATCTGTAAGAGATTCGGCATATGCTACTCCATAAATCACAGGAAAAGTTGACAATTAATTGCTTAAGGAAGAGAAAAGTGATAAATAGGAAGGTTTGTAAATGCTAGTGTTGTGTTTCGGTCTGAAAATCCTAGACTGGTCTGTGACCGCTATAACTTTTAGTGGACCGAACTAATTCGATCCTTTGAAAAAATTTAGTCAGACCAGTCTCAAAGAAGAAATGGATCTTAATCAGTCTCATTTCAAAATTAGACTAGATTAGTGTTGTATCGGCCCATATTTGTTTGACCCAGTCCAGTCCTGCTTTAAAATCGTTCATTTCGTTCATATTATTTTTTTACTTAGTTAGTTATATAATTTATTCAACTATTTAACATAAGAATTATAAAAACGAACATCAGCCTATATGTTGTTACCGGTGAATCAATTTTACCGTCTATAATGGGCGAAAAGCGGGACTGGACTAGAGTGGAACGCAGTCCTCGGTCTCAAATTAGAACCAAACAGTATTAGTCTAGACCAGGGATGTCCAACCTTTTAACATAATGGGCTGCATTGCCACTCGAAATATTTTAATGGGCCACAGAACCTATTCAATTAAATTTCATGAAACAGATTATCCAGCTATTATGTAGTTCAGTTTTCTAGATTGATTCTATTGATGAATTCTTGATGACGTCAGTTGTGTTTCAAAATTAGTAATATTTGAACAATGGTGTCAAATGACGTTAGATTTGTTGAATTAGTCATATTTCTACAACTTATAAATCAGGATAAGAGAGACAATAAAATCAACAATAAATATTATTTTATGGTCTACGTTATAAAATATTTAAAGCGTTTTTAAATATGTCATAACTATAATTGTAGAGAATATGACCTGCCGGTATGTTAAAAAGCTAAAAATTAACTTGGTCAGTGTGACAATTTGCTAGCTGTCATGACGTTTCATGAAATTATCTGCGAGTAGGTAAGAGATCAAGGGAATAAACACAAATCCCAATCCGTATATAGCAAGGATATATACGGATTGGTATACTCCGGTGTTGTTCCTCAATTCTACTCCAAATCTTATAAGGACATCATAGACATACAACTCCTCAACAAACCCTCAGTGTTACTTTTTGTTTTTAAGCAAGTGTGATTATTTAACACTTATATGTTCTCCCTTCAAGAATTCCCATCCTTTGACGAATTATGTTCAATTTCTAGCAACAAATTATTCTTATAAGCTCTTTTGATTTAAATCACTTAAGTTAGCCAAAATTTATCCTCAAAATAAATGAATTAAAAAATGGATGTATTTTATTTGATAATGGGTCATATCGTGGGCAAATTAAATCTCATAAATCAAATAAAGACCTGTAACTATTGCTAAAATTATTGGGAATTATATTAATCTGACTCAAATATGTCTATGAAATATGTGAAGTAAAAAAATAAGCTAGGATTTTTTTTCATCTTTATTCTTATCCTATATATAGATATAAATGCTTAGAAAACATAAAATAATGTAATATGAAATTGCTTTTAGGAATTGAGCTGTACTAACATAAATAAGCATTTTAGCTTAAAATTAGTAGTCCAAGTCCAATCTTGTCTTGTGTTTTATTCAAGGTTGTCATTGTGTTTACACATCAAATATATACATGACATCAGCCATATTTATGTATTTTAAACCATAGTTAGAAGATTTTCTTTCTTGTTTTTTTGAAGAAATAACTTTAGACAAGATTTAATTTCCCTCTTTTTTAATGACGTGCATCGACGATAACATTGCATGTTACTCCTATTCTCTTTGAAGGAAAAATATCTTCATAAATAAACTGAACATCAAAACGTAACATGCAGTATATATATGTACAAATTTATACCTTCTGAAATGGGTATAAATAATGAGGAAATATTATTTCATTTGATAAATTACCTACTTATAATTTATATTAATAAGAAAAAAGTCATAGAAATAAGAGTCTTATGATCAAACTCGATAATGGTGATGACGAAAAATGCACAATTTTCAAAGTAAGCGACGGAATATCTAAAGATTTTATAACACATCTTTCATTTCCTCAGTATAATTAATTTCTTTTCGATTTAGATAATTGTTTTATTTTGTTTCGTACGTGATGAAGTGATGAGTTAGGTTATACATAGGGTTTTAGATCTCGGACACTCTTTGGCGTGAGAGGTTATTGTTGTTTGCAATTTTAAACAGTGTTTTTCTAATTTTCTAAATCTGTTATAATTATAAAGGATGTAAAAGTTGTCTATATCTTCGTGTGTGTAAATCAAAAGAGAAATTACTTATGGAACGACAAGGCTCCATGGACAACGCACACGGAAAAATTATTCTCTTGGACTCAATGTGTGTAGGTCTGCGCCTCAGTCATTCGTAGAAAATGAAATATACTAAGCCAGGGGTGAACTGGAGGGACTTTATCTCCCTCAAAATTAAGGAATTTTTGCTTTTTACTAGAAAAGAAAATATTATACTTTTTTTTCTCAAAAAATTTAATACTTGAATTTTAATTTCATTTTTCAAAAAAATGTTATTTTCTTTGAATATTTATGGATTTTTGAAATTGTTTTTCCATATATTCAACTTTTTGTAAAAGGCTGTGAATTTTTATTATTTAAATTTTTTTTTTTTTTTTTTTTTTTGAGAACAACTGAATTTTTGATATTTTTTACAAAAAATTTTATTTGCTATGAACAGCCATGGATTTTTGAAATTTTTCTGCACACAATTTTATATTTGAATTTTTTGTAAAAAGCTGTCAATTTTTGAAAAAAATTTCTAAACAATTTAATATTTAGAATTTAATTAAAATTTTGTGGGCAGAAATTTTTTAATATTAAAAATTTAATGTCAAATTTTTTTAAGGAACTGTGCATTTTTAGTGCAAAATGCCATTTTTTTTTACAAAAAATTCATAAACCAACCCTTTCACAAAAATATAATTCTAGGTAAGATGGAGTAAATGTAATACTATAATGTTTACTTATACTTAATCAGTGCAACTCCATCTGACCAATTAAAGGAACATTATAAGAAGTTCTATATCGGTAACTTTGATAGAAGATATTGCCAGATATCCTTAGTTACGCTAATCGGTGTACAAAACATGAGGAAACTACATTCCTTTTAGAATTTCTTATTAATAAACAATTTATGATAAGATCATATTTGACAAGAAAGCAAAAAAAAAAAAATCTATTGTTATTGTCGTTTTTTTGTGATTCAAAACAGACTAAATTAGTCAGAAACAAATTACTAACTCATTGGAAGGACCTATAAGTTCTTAAAAAAATTGTAATGTAATATGTTTCATTTGGGTTGCATCAGTCCTTAATATTGAACTTAAAATAAATATCGTCCTATTTATCAGTCCTTGAAAAGCGTTTTGTTGTTAAAGAGCCATTGAGAAGCAGTATAACATCTTCTCAGCCTTACTGTGCATCATTAATAAGCACACACACATGATTACACTTTATTCTTCGATGTTCTTTTCTCGAGGACAATGGAATAATAATAGCAGCTTTAGAAAAACAAAACAATGCTCAAGTTGCCAACAACAATAACAAAACTCGCACGCGAAATAATGCTTAAGATTTGCAACCCCCAAATTTGTTCCCTTTTAATATATAAGCATAGGGATTTAATGCAATCCGAATGGAGGTTGACCATTGTTTACTAATTAATGGTTTACATAGCCAAAGACAGTGGCGTCGAATTCACGTCGAACTTTTTTTAAATAAGCAAAGATACAGATAATATGGTCCTTGTTAAAAAACGTAAAATCGGTCCCGTCCCACATCCCTATTATAGGCCCTTGAAAAACGTCCTAAATTGAAAAGCACCTACTACATTGCATTATTTTCATAAATAATGCAATGTAGTAAAAGTAAGTCCATTATTTTTTAAATATATGACTTTAGTACTGTGTAGCTTGCGTTGTATAAGTGCGGTCGGCTTAAGGTAGATGTTGTTAAAAATATCTTATTTTTCTGTAAAAAAAACTTTTACAGACAGTTTTGTTAATGTCTGATTCAGTATTGTTTACGTGGTCGTCAAATATAGACATTAACAAAGAGAAAATACTGCATATTATTCTGTTTTTCTTTGATAAAGGCGAAAATGCAAATGTGAGTAGTCTTAATGGTCTTGATATTGTAACAGCCAATCATAGTTTCGTCAATTTTGTTCCGGAATTGACGATGTCATAAATGCACCAAACTCTTGCCAATTGTTAAAAATATGGATCAAATCATGGAAATCGTCGAGTCCGACTATGACTTAAGCACTCTGATTTGGTTAAAAATAGAATCGTGCTTAGCCCCCCCCCCAAAAAAAAAAAAAATCATTTCAATAAAAAGAAAAAATAATAAAAAAAATATATATAAACAATGTGTTAAATTTACTTCCTCAAAGCAAGACTTTTGTGCCATGTTCATATTTTTTTTAGTGAAATGATCAAAAATAAAGGCCACTTTTGACACCAGCAATGAAAGAAATTAAGTGGATTTGGAATTATTTTTCCATAAAATTTAACTTATAAGGAAAAAATTTCAATTGCATGGCAAGGAAATAATCATTTACGAAAAAATATCAATAATAATTTTATTTTATTTTATTATTACTAAACCTTGAAATATACTAAAGCATCTCAGTTTACCATTTGAATTTGACCAATAAAAATTTCAGTTTCATTAAAGCACGTAAATATCAAATTATAAAAAATTGATTTATCTTGACGTCATTTATCAAAGATTGTTCTATGGGACTGTTTTTGAGTCCCAAATGATCCTTAGTTATAATGATCTTGGAATTCTTGCAGACAAATCATAGATAGAAAACAATTCATTAACAAAAGAGAGAGAACATGATCTGCAAAATCTTTTTATATTATCCAACAACCATGAAAGTTTAATTCAAGCATATCTATTGTTCACTATTCTATTCTTAATGCCCCCCTCCTTAAATGAAGCCCCCTTTTTTATAAATTGAAATTTGAGATAGCAATTTATTCCATATAGTTTTATTAATACACAAAGATTAATTTAAATATGTGTATATCAAAAGAATTCTCTTGAAAGTTATTTTCCATTAAAATATAAACTAAATACTGAATTAAATAAAACAGATATGTTCAAAAGTGTTCTTACGTTGATGGGCCACATATGTAAAACTTTAAGGCTCTTCTTTCTTATGTTTTAAATGATAGAAACAAACTTGACACATGGTATAAAATTTCATAACTTTTCTTTTTACCTTGTATAGCGATTTAACGAAATAATTTGAAATTAAAATTATTTTTAAAGTTAGTTCCTCTCTGTACTCAGGAGTCAATTTATTATTGGGCTGGAATATATTACCTACACTACTCAATAGACTTTCCTTTTCAAATGAGTGGAACTGAATTTTCTTATGGTGGTCTATTATTACTGGACTTATTATATGTTGAAATAAAATTAAAGAAAAAAGAGTTTTATCAGGAGCCCCTACAGTAAGGATCCCCTAGTCTTAAACCTTGGTTAGTATAAAGTATGTTTTCCAGTTTCATTTGATTGGTTGACCATATGAAATATATATATTTTTTTGGCTTAATAATGTATATAAATAAGTAATCACAGGTATTGGTGGAATTTTTGAGGGCTCAACATAATACCCTTTGGAACGTTTTTCACTTACTAAATAAATTTCAAGCCAAAAAAACATATCATCGAAGAGTTAAAGAAAAACATTCTAAAGGGAACAAAGCTTTTTATGTTCCTTTCTTTCATAATTAATTTTGCTTATATTAGAAGAACCCTCATACATAAACAGAAGCTCCATTTAAATCCTTCTTCAGGGACATTTAAAAAAATATTTATTGACAGTAAAGGCACAGGGGAAAAAACAAAAACAATTTAGACTTTGAGCAAATGAATACAAATGAGCTTTGTATATTTTTTTATCTTGCTTTAGATAAAAAGATAGAATCTCGTTTTCTGCAACTTAGCTTTTGTTCTAATGAACAGTCATTAGAAGTTTACTAGTGCGTATAATAATACTCATTTATGCTGCTTGAATAAACTAAATGGGTCCTATCAAATTGATGAAAAGTTGCATTTTTTTTAACCGACCAACACGGAATTCGATGAACTTTTGTATACATCTAATTTTTTCTGTGGTAAGAGTCAGTCCCCCCAATTTCGTCTTAATTCATTTTTATAGACCGATTTGGACCGATATATCGGTTTAAACCGTAATCTCAGACCGTCAGACCGAAATTGAATAGTTTTTCAATCGTGGACTGATTTTTCAGGGCCAATAAATAACAAATAGTCCCTTAAGATCTGAACAATTCCAACTTTAAGCTTCAATAAGATATAATTAATTAATTAGGAATATAATTTCAACAAAATTAGTACTATAAATAGATGTGTGTCTGAGCTCTCTAAATCATTAATGATGCCAACCTTAGCGGCAATGATGGCTTACAGGTGGCTGTGGAAGGCTTGGCACCCGCTAGTTGAAGGTGAATTTTAGTGCATCGGATACTACAGACCTTCTCCTTGACATGGAATCAAAAGTTGTAGTCAAAGGGGTTTACATCATGGCTATAAGGGCCCAAAAGTACCACAAAAGTGTTTAAAATAACTCAAAATACTCATTCAAACTCATTGAAAAGAGTCTTAAAACGGAGAAGATTGGATTTTTTTATTGCTGGCGTCAAAAATGGCCTCTCCACCCTCAGAAGACTCATTCCACCCACTTTTTTGATAATTCTCCAGACAGTCTGGTGTTAATCCCCGAGATCTTTTGCATGGGACCTCATGAACTTGAGAGGATTTATTTTCTTTAACTCCTCCGTGTCCATTTTAACCTTTTTGATAGAGCCCTGGTTCCTCTCCAACGTTTCGGACTTGCTGACGGTGTCGACGGTGGTCATGGAGATGCTAAAATGCTTGGAGTGCTTAAATGGAAATTTGTCGATCACATTAAAGTGTCAATTCCTTAACTTGTACGTATGCTAGAGATCTCAGGTTTGTTTTGTTTTGTAACTAATTGCTTATGCTTTAATATGTAGAAATAGGAATTATTTTTAATCACTCAACCTTAATCAATTATTGAACTAGTAAGTGTTCAATGGACTCCTCTGTAGAACAATTTTATGGACTATGTGAGTCTATTATTATGAATCTATGGACGAGGTTTCAATATGCAACCAAACGACGCATGAAACAAAAATAAACCTTTTTTGTCTTTATCCCATGTCTCTAATTGTAAAAATGTCAAAGCATCAAAAAAAGGCAACGCATCTGCGATCTCCTCCATACCAGTGACAATGCCAGGAAGGCGCTAAGGCCACTGCCATCTCCTTCCGGATTGAACATCACGAAGTCAATTACAGAACCATACAACCAAAAAGAACCAAAACTTCTTCAGCAACAATATGACAACCTTCTGGCCCACCTACATGTGATCTCCTCCAGCCTGATCACAACACCCTAGACTTTTTATTTTGGACATTGTTGGAGAAGAATATCTGCCACACCTCTCATTCAAATTTGGACTCGGTCCAAGATTCCATCATACCAGCATGGTACGCCGTGGAAACGGCTTTCATTGTCAATACCTTGGAATCTGTTCAACGGCATGTTAAGGTTGTCATTAATTGCAAAGGAGGGCTTCTTGAATAAATAATAAAGTATTTAAGCATATCACAAATTGGTTGTAAGTCGTCTTTTCTAGATTCAACAAAAATCACATTTTACGAACATTAATCATGCTAGTGTAAGTTTAGGGTCCCTACTCTTCATTAGGGGCACAAATATTATTTGCAAAGAAAATTAACTTAATATGAGATTGTTGTGGCAATGTTTATAATTTTTCATCACATATTATGTCATCATTAATTAAATCGGTCTAGATCAAATTTTAAATGAGATCGATCCAGATCAATTTTTTTGTAGTACAGATCCATACCTAACTTATTTAAGGTATCGAATTAGTTCGATCTACTAAAAATCATAACGTTCACAAACCGATGTAGGATTTTGTGACCCAATAATATGTATCTGCAAACTTCCAATCTATTTTTTTATCCGATATATTGAGTCCTTTATTTATCACAATTTTGCTTTGGGATGTATAAAAAATTTGTAATAGTCACATATTTTTAAATATGTTTCAATTTCAACTAGCAAAGTAATCAAAAGGTATAACTATTTAAAATTCTTTGAAAAATACTAGAAGAAAAAGAGACTATATCTTGGGAACCAATCAAAAAAAAAAAAATTGAATTGGAATTTGCAGGAAATAGTCTACTCAATGCAACCTACATTTATTAAATTCTGAGTAGTTGATTTGGAATGACCCAAACATCTATCAATTTTAGTACTTATTTAATATTTAGTCTTATAAGCATGAGTTTTTCCTTTATATTTTTAGAAATTTTATTAAGATAAGAAAAAAGACTTTTTACACAAAAGCTTTTACATAAATAGTATTTTTAATGAGGAAAAACAATATTTTGCCAACAATAATGATGATACATGACATATAATTACCTTCCAAACATTTTTTTAAAATATTGTGTGAAAGAAAAATAACTTATTTTTTATACATGTGGTTCGTCAACACAAAAGAAAATAAGAATGACTTTCCTCAAAATTGAGTGTAAATTACAATTGTATTCTTTCACTAATAATCCATATAATTAGTGATGAAAATATTTTGTATAATGGGCATGTAAAGAAAAGAAACAATATATAAATATAGTGAATCTCACAATATTGAACAATGTCTTGTAGGAGAGACATAATCATGTTAATTATTTTTCATTAGACCAGCTACAATCAGCTTTGACAAGAGAGGAAGGAGAAATAAGCAAGAACATTTGCTAGAACTACTCCGATATCGATCCCTAATTCTACTCTGAGTCTACCAAGGACTTAGAATTATAACTCCGCAACAAATCCTCAGGATTTCGACTCTGACTTTTATGAGTACACACGAATGCTCAATCAGGTTTTGAATATAATTTAATCTATGAAGAAAAGGATGTTCAACTCTCATGAATTCAATAATAGTTAATTCATTCTTCAGATTATCAATTCCAAAAATAACGGCCAGCTAAAAAATTGACAAGATTTATATCACTACATATAAAACTATAAACCTATAAGCGAAGCCTCAAGCGCCCTGCTACAAATGTGCTTGAAGAACTGAGAAGTCACAACAGTGACATTAAATAAGTTCGAAAGGTCATTTGTTGATACATTTTTACTGATACCGAACCAACAAATAATATAATGTTATTTGTATTACAATATTGTAATATATTATTCGTTAATATTAATATTATTGTTAAAATAACTTTGTACACACTATTATATCTCTCAAACTCTCATACGAAAACAATCATGGAAAGGCTCAATATCATTTAATAGCTGGCATTTTCTTCCAAGTATGAGATTATTTATTGAATAGTAGTTGAAAGTTGTATCCAAGCAATCAATGTTACGATCACTAATTAGAGGAAAAGAAGAAGACATTTAGACAGCTGACAACCAAATACATTGTATATTTTGTGTTTGTGAGCACGGCATTGCCTGTTATCACACCAATATACAAAGTAATTTGTTATTATCTGTCGATATTTTTTTATTTATTTCTCCAAATTAGTGTTCTGAACGTTGATTGGTTGAATAATAATTATATCCATTTAAACTGTCAAGTCTGAACTATTCTCAACAGTCATTGAACAATAGTTCCATAGAATTAGTTAGCAATCAACTGACGCGTGAGATAAGGGTGTGTAAAATAACCATACCATGCAGCTGTTAATGTTGGTGTCACTCCCATTACTAATCAGGACAAATAGAATGTATGTTCAAAACTATAAGCTTTTTTAGATCAAGAAAATCCCTCGGATACTTTCTATGACCCGTAAAAGTTCGGGTACCCAAGGCTGGTTCGGGTATTGGATCTTTGCAGATGACACAAGTTTAGTTATACCGTACTCAAGTACCTCAGACCCGGACCCAAGACCCGTTTGATCTCTAATCAGGACAATATAAATCGCTCAAATCAAAAAAAGGTTATAAACTATAGCTAAAATGAATGAATGACTTAACTCATTCCACAAATTTTAATAATAAGCATTTAACTGACTCAACTATGTCTATGACATATTGGGGTGTATGTACCTACATATATGAACTAAAAAACAAAATTGCATTTTCTCCTGTTTTGGATTTTTTTTCAAGATTGTTCTTATATTGACGCAACACATATGTTATATATGGGAATAAAAAAAAATATTTTTTTATCGGGTCATAAAATTTACAGCTTACAGCACAAGGATATTTTTTAATTTCCGTGGTTTACAATTATTTTTTTTCTCCTGTATTCATTTTAATGGGGTTCAACATTTTTTTTTAATGAATAAAGTTTTTATGTCTTGGTAATGAAACTTTGTCATTTGACTTACATTTACTTGTCTTTTTTAAACGTTTAATATATTAGAAAAATAGTGCAGCAGTAATGGGCAAACTCATTAACTCAAGATTAGAAAACCATCATTTTCATCTACTATTCCTTTTATTTAATTTATATTTTACATTATTATGAGAATTTCGATATAATTTCAGCTTTTTTATTTAATTTAATATTTTAAATGTAATAAATGTTACAGGAACACGAGTACTTTTTAGTTACTAGTACTTAAACGATATTACTCTTCTGAAGAAGTAATTATTTAATTTAACGAAATTACTTTTTAATTAAGTAAATTATGTAATAAATTATGATAAATTACTTTATTGAATCTGTCGTCATTTAATTGATTAATTAAATGTCTTGATCCGATCGAAAGACGAGTGTCAAAATAGACAAATACAGTCACTATGTTATTTTTAGAGGCTTTAAGCTTATTTTTGATACAATGTGAAAGTAATGAGTTATTTTTTAAATTTTAAATACATGAAACTGGAGAATTAAAGAACCTGCTCCTTTGTTTTATTATTTTTACAAAACAAACAAACATATAAACTATTTATGTAGCAGATAGTTTTGGAAGTATTAGTGAACAATATATCAATTTAGGATTGTAAATTCAGAAAGTACTACTTCATATATTATACAATGATGTAAACAAACGAACCAATGCTCATTGTATGCTTCCCAAAATGCTTGCGAAAGTTGATTTATTGTTGCATACCAGCATGGTAACATTTTATTCAAACCACAATATATTCTGTTAATGCATATGAATTATAAAACAATAACAAAAAGAAACAGAAACCATTTCCTTGTATACGAGAGTCGTTTGAAAAGTACGTGCAAAATCTAAAAGATGGCACTACTGGTGAGTATCGAGGTTATGTTAAGTTAGTAGCATCTCTTGGAAGAACACAAACCAACTTTCAGCCAGATCGGTCTATTGCTTTCTGTTTCACATTCGTTTGAATCGAGGAAGTGGAGTGATTCTCAAAAAATAGACAAAAAAGAATGTCGTATGTGGATTAAACATTACTTTATGTAAGGCAAAACGTCTCAAGAGACAAAAAAGAAGGTTTATAAACATTATGGGGACTCTGCACCTTCGATTATAATAGTTTGTAAGTTGTTTCAAAAAATTTTTGAATGGCCACATGGGAACAAGTGAGACTGAACGTTCTACAACCCCGTTAAAAATAATTGATAAAATCTATGATATGGTGACGGATAACGGAAGACTGAATGTGTGTAAGATTGCTAGTGCAGTGAGTTGAAACCCTATTTCCATATATTCACAACTGCTGAGATGTGAGCTTGTGCATTGTCGTGATAGAAAATGACTTTTTTGTGGGCTAATTATGGGCTAATTGTTGGTTTTTTTCTTGTTGCTCGGTTTTCAAATGGTCCGATAACGATGAATAATATACAAATGTAGTAGTTTTACCCTTTTTCAGATAGTCCATGAGGATTATTCCTTGCCAATCCAAAAGAAAGTCACCATAATCTTTCCAGCCGATTCTTCTATTCCAACAAATGCCAAACATAAAGAATTTGACCGATCTGGTTGAAAATTGTTTAAAATTTTGAAAATTTCAAAAAATTTAATTCTTCAAAAAAAAAAAATATAAAAATTTAATTTTCGTAATTAGCTATAGATTTTGAATATTATTTTCGAAAAAATTAAATATTTGAAATTTATTTTTCGAATTTTTTTTTATCAAAAATTAATTTTACTGGGGTAAGCTGTGATTTTTGTAATTTTTTTCGAAAAAAAATTATTTGCTGTGTTTAGCTACGGATTTTTGGAATTTTTTTGAAAAAGTTTACTACTTGAATTTATTAACTATTACTTATGTCGAGTATTTTTTTTACTTCGTGTAATACTCGAATCCAATTCTACCAACAACTATTCAGTGTTACTCTCCGTTGTTCCTGAGCACACGCACTTTCTATTTGGATCTCCTAATCTTCTCAAGAATTAAAAAAAAATGCTTAGAATTTACAGATAAAATGATAAAAAGGATGTAACCCAAAAGAATCTCTAAATCAAAATATTATTATTTATTGTTCGTTTAATCAAAAGCCACTCAATTCAAGATGATTTTATTGATTTGTCTGACTTATGTAACTCAAGTATGTGCTTAATACGAACTTTCTAATCATCCTATAATTTTTAGGGTTATATTTAGTCATCAAAGGGATCTTTAAGAGATGCTAACACAAATGTGGGAGCAATTATAAATTGTTGTGATATAAACAGTATTACATTTGTTTTAGTTTAGAAGAATTAAAAGTTAATCGGAAGGATTTCATGGGTTGGAAAGGACAAAAGGAACAAAGAAACTTATTGAATGATTTTAATTATAAATAAGAAAATAATTGGATACCCAGTACAGTGACAACATTTGTGATGGCCAATTGCGGAAAAGAATCCCTCTGGAGTAACTCCTCACACCCCTTGAACGCCTCGTCTATGTTCACAACCTTTCTATTACATCATAATCTAACCATCGACTTGGGAAATTTTTCTATCCTTCTCTCAATCTCCATTATGCTTTATGTTCAACGGAACTTTGACGTGATGAAATCCTTTTTTATTTGTCAATGCTTTCGATACTTTTCAAAAATAATTACTATCCAATTTTTTCAATTCCTTTTCTTCTCTTTTAAATATTCAGAGTACAACATTTGCAACTTTTTGTATATTTGCAAAATATTTGTTCTTTACTTGATACTTTTGAGTCAGCTAACGTCTCATTTGGTCTTTTATTTGACCAATTTCGTCCCCTTTTATCACCATACCTATGTTTCTTGGAGTACGATTTGGAGATTCATTAAAGTATATTTCATTATGTTTATACCTATTTTAGGCGTGGTTTTCTACAATGTCCTTAACATCTATTACAAATGTCACTCAAAGGCCATTCTACAAAATATTTTAGAGCCTTCTATTCGAGGTCCCAAAAGGATAGACAAGAGTAACACAATGGACGTCATACTTGTCTGTGACTTGTTTACGTTAGACCTTATCATTTTGACGTCTCTTCATTTGGCGTCGATCTTTTTTCTTCAAATGAAAGGGTCTGTATCACGAGTTGGAACTCTTAACAAGCATTCCACGCCACAGGAAAGGACTCATACTCCTAATTTATGGATAAAATGGGCCAGGTCTTGTACTAAAACTATTTTTTCTGTCTTTCGTCTATGTTATTCTATCATGACTCTCATATTTTTTATTGAAACCTTACAAAGTAATCATTTCATCAGGAATGGAAACGGTATCAAAGAGCTCAATTTCTTTATAAATGTGTTCATTGCGGTTATACTATCCCATCCCACTTAAATATTCTTCATGACGTCTGGGTTTCAATTCCATCCGTTGCAAGTCTCATGAGAAAAATAATCACTATTTGTTTTTTTATTAAATAAATATTATCTTTTATCCTCATGACTCTATTGATATTTTAAATGTTAAATTAATTTAACTTATTTAATTGTGTGTTTTTCTTTGATTCAAAATTGTATAGCTTTGATATTTATATTATATATATGCACACACTCTCTATATTATATATATTGATATAAATTATATAAAAATCAGTTTACATTATAATATTATCTTCTTTTATTTTTCCACAAAGATCAGATATAATAATTCTTAGAGCAGAGAAGAGGCGCTATACAGTAACTTGGGCTGGAGGAAACCCCGAAACAGCGATCACAGCTAGTTGACTAATTTGTGAGTAGCACGTTATAGCATCATAAACAGTTAATTTAGACCGTTTGTCAAAAGTTTCAATTTCCGAAAGGGCTACATAGAAATTTTACTTAAATTTAATCAATTTAAAATTCATACCGTTTGTTTCCTCCGCTATTTTTTACTGTTTCCTAGACTGATATTCCTTGCCTAAAATTTTTCATACTCTTCTGAAATTTCTGAAGATTGACTCAAGTTTCCTTGACTATTCATGTTTTTTCTTATTTCATTTTCCTCTAATTCTCCATCACTTTCAAAATTTTTGACAAGCCACCTGATTCTAAGGGCTATATTGTAACAGGAACTCTTGCCTTTTTTTAAATGAATTTCATTAAGACAAACTCTATACATTGGGTCTACATAAACTGCGGCCAGTAAAATATTCTTATTCTCTTTGTATCTCCTTTATCATTGTTGATGTACCTTCTGGAGTTTGATTTAATTGATATACTAACTTTTTCCATTCTTTTACAAATAAGCCAGTTGTCAGATTAGTACTTTATAATTTCTTAGTTAATATATATGGTTGTTGCAGTATATCTCTATGACATTCAACTTGATCCTAATCCGATTCAAACATTGTGAAATACGGGTTTGCCATATCAAGCAATATAGATTTTAATTCGAGGATGCGGTCGATCATTAAGTAAGTGCTCCCCCCTCTCTTGTTGCCTGATCTATTATTGCACACTTCTTGGCTCTTTTTTAATAATAATATCAATTTTGGGCGTGCAAGCCCAAGTAACAATACTTTTCAAATTATATAAGCTACACCACGTCCACTTAAACCGTCACAAATGTCTAACTGAAGGTTAAGGACATCGCAGTGCATGTGACTTATTTCTTTACTAATTTTAGAGTTATTTATGACAGAATAAAATTCATTAGAACTTTCAATCGCTTCTTGATTTTCTTCTTCCTTCCAATCAAATTCAGACTCCAAAATACCTAAGCCACAGCTGGGTGTCTCAATGTCCTCAAATGTATTCTGAATAATACCTTCCTCATTTAATTTTTTGATAGTGCTGATCATATTACTTGCATTAACAGTTACGACTGCCAAAATTTGCTCTTTCTTTAATTCATAACTTTTCATCACATCAAACACAATATTTTTAATAGATTCACTAGAGTGTTTTGCTTCAGTATCTCTCACAGCTAATGTTTGAACTACTATTTACATATTTTCATTCATAAATTGAATATTTATAGCCAAGTATTTTGTCCTCATTCATGTACAGGCATCAATTTAAAAAAAAAGTTTATCATGAATTAGGATATTTAGGATCTGTTTTTTATCATTGGCTTCTTTTATTATTAATGATCTGATATTACTTATATTGAAAGACACTCCAACCTTAGTAGCAAGCTCACCATTTAAATCTTGAAGAGCTGGCAATGGAAAAAATCTGAGAGGGATATAATTTTTCAGAACCATTTCTATAATAGATGATACAAACTTTTCTTTGGTCATTTTGATACTAACCTTAGATGTCTTCATAAAGGAACAGATTTCTAATTGATCACATCCCAAAGATGATGGTTTCTTCTTTTTATTCGCAGTATGGATCTTAAATCTTTGAGAATCTTCCTTCTCTACTAGTTTTAAGATGCTCATATGTAATCTGCTAAGAAGCCTTTTCAAATTTTAAACTCTTAAAGGCGCATATCATTAAACCCTATATATCCGCTTACCTTTTGGCCACACTCATCACCTTCAACACCAGCGTTGCTCTTGATTTTTACACTTGCATATATAGTTTTTGTCATCTTGACTGACGTTAAAATGATTGAAAACTGACAATTTCTCACTTAAACCCATAATATTAACAATTAAAATAATCAAATTAAATATATTATTCCTTACTTTGAGAAAATGATAATTATAAATTAATTTTTGCAGAATTCCTTTACTTATCAGTTATCCCTTATTAGGCGCATTATATTGAAGATACGTGAGTCAGTAAACTATGATATAAATAATATTTAACTGCGGGGAAAATAAATGATTTAGAATAAATAGATTTTCAGGATAATCTATCGTCCTTATGAGACTCATACATTAAAAAATATATTAATGTGATTTTAATTAGTGGGGCAAAAAAAGCTCCCTTATTCTACACCATATGGTAATTTTGTTCCTTTGTAATTGAAGCAATAAAACTTAAATGCATTGATATTTTTTTTAATGAACCATATAATATTGAATTAATTGCAGTCAAATAAAAAGCTACTACATATTGTTTAATTGCAACACTTTGATCAATGTCCCTTAGAGCTGCTTTCAAACTCAGTGAATGGATAATAAAGTTTTTACACTTAAAGGCACAAAACCTTTTATATTAATGAGTGAAAGAGTTTTTATTTAATGGGTTGTATGTATATCCTTCTCTCAGTTGAAAAAAAGACTTATATCTACAAAAGTAAACAGGAATCTTTTATACTTTATATAAAAATATTTAAAATCAACGGTTTAAATAAAAGTAATCTTAAAAGATGAACGAATAGAGGAACATTTGAGTTATTAAAAAGTCCATCTAACCTATTTTATTATTTCAATTTAAAACTTGTGTATTATCTTTTGTAGTTTTGTGTGTTTAATTTTATGTTTCTCATCTTTAATATTAAAATACAAATCCTTTACCTTTTGAAGAAAGAAAAAATAAATATAAAAAAAAGTACAAAGTATATTTTTACTTTTAGGGGTTTGCCAACAAATTAATATATACGTTTTTTTAACATTCTGGTTTCTAAAAATTATGAGGAGTTTTAGACTGGTATATACACCCTGTTCTATATTTAGAGTAAAAAAGTTTAATAAGGGAATGTAGGTTCTGTAATTGATGAGATTGTGAGATAACTTCGGAGCTTGAGGATTATCTTTTACTGGACAAATATTTTCTATTGACAACAGTAGTTTTGTGTTATTCCTTATTTATTCGGTCCAGTCTTATGACCGGTCTTTAGGAATATCTATCATTGGAACGAGTCCTTGGGACCAGGAGTTTAACTTGTATAATAATTATTTAATTTCTCAGGGGTAAACTTCGTTTTCTACTACATACAAGCCATGATGAATACATACAAAACTGGATTGAACTCTTCCGTGTGCTCATGAAAGACAGTCTGATTTTTTGCGGAGTTATAATTCTAATTACACCTAATTAGAGTTGAGGATAGAAAGGGGCGTCCACAGGGTATAGCAGGAGGAGCTTAGGGGGTCAAATCAAGTTTTGATGAAGATAAAATAAGAAATAATATGTAAAAAGGAAAGATCATTTGATGTTCAGGGATGAGGGGGGAAAAATCCCGAAGGAATGCCCCTTAAAAACTTTGGAGGTAATTAGTCACTAAATCCTTTTTTTTATTTGCTTCACCTCCTCCCTTCTTCGCCAGAGTTGTTTATAGCTGATCTAATGAAATGCCAAGCTAAGCTTCTCTCTTCCAAAAAATGTCTTCAAATTGTCAGAGGGACCACGTTTGTTTTCACTTTCTTTACAACATGACCTAAATACTACTCATATCTTCACTCCCAAATAAATCCAATGATTGAATATACCATCTTTATTTACAAAAAATTGCATCTCATTTGGTATTGATATTTGTCAAACCGATTCCTTACCTGAAAAAGTAAATACACGTTTATTACATAAGGTTTAATTACATTAAGCACGTCATCAATAGTGGCGACTCTTCCCATAAAACATTATGTAAAAGTATATGTATAATGTAGTCCTTTCAATCATGAAAATTCGGCATTATGAAACTTTCAGGCCTATTAAAGAGAGAAATAGGAGTGGGGAAGAACATATCATTATGCTTTTCATCACGAACATATACAGTGTGTCTAAAAAAATTGGATCATTTTTAGCTATTCGCGAAAACTGGCAAAAAGTGATTTTTCCTTACTACATTTAAAACGTAAATTACTTCCAGTTCCTTCATCTTGTACACAAGGGTCTAACCTAAGTCTTACGCCTTACAAATTTCCTTTAGTTTGTGGACAAGAGATCTGCTACAGATTCACGCTTTATTTTTATTTTTGCACTTAACTTTAGTACCATAACTTTCAACGTGAACACGTAATTATTCTTTTTGATTAATCAGGACATTCAACACTTCCAAGTATTTAGGAAAAAAAAATCTTTTGAGCTCTAGTGTCATCGAAGTCAGATTCCAAGAGCCAAGAATGGTGCAATTACAGTGTGGGGAAGCAAATTGTGAAAATTTTCACCCATGATAAACCTCTTCAAGTTTATCAAAAAGTATATAGAGTTTATCATTGAAACTTCTGACGTTTATATACATATATAATTATTTTTCAAAGTAGACTTCAACCGTGCCAATAATGACCTCAATCCGGGGCTTAAGTTTTTAACACTTGAGTGCAAGGTTGAATATCCCTTCTTCTCAACGGCGTACCAGATGCTCTTGTCCAAGAGGTTACAGTCTCATCTAGACGGTGGCCACAGTGTCCAAGACCAATAGTTGTTATTACGCGATGTCTGGGCTGTCTTGGCTTTGTGCCATGGTTGTCGAATTCTACTGCCAAACATATTTGTACTGACTATAGTTCTGCCAAGTCTTTTCCATTAACATTAAGATCTCCAAGTACTCCTTCCATAGATATTGACAACCTCATATAACGAATAAGGCTACATTCTTTTGCCATCAGATGCAACAACCCCGAGCATCATCATAGAGGCTAGATGTGTTTTGCATTGATGGGGGGCACTTCATAAACATTAAGACGAGAAATTTTAGAGTGTCTCATTCCGATGACAAGAAGAACTGATACCCTGGTTTTTTGGCTTCCATCTCGGAATTTGTCGAATTTAAACTTTTTTTTGCAAAAGTTTTTTTTTTTTAAATAACGCACGAAAAAAATTATTTTTCGGAACATTTAATTACTCTCACTAGCAAACTGTAAATTGATTTTGACGATTTGCTTCCCACACTAATTCCAGTTAACATGACATTCTTCGAAAAATCTATTTAAGCTCTGTTAAATAAAGTCTGAAATGGTCTTGTAAGTTTTTTAGTTTTCAAAAAATAACACATTTTCGTTGGATGGTAAGTTTTCAGCGTTTTTCTTAAACATACTATATGTTAACTTATATACGCTCCATATCAAAGTTTATCACACTCATTGATATACTCAAACAAATTGTCTTATTATAACAATTATAACTCAATACTATATATTTTTGCATCGTTCATTACAACATGTCATGTGTCATTTAAAGATTGTTTATTCTATGTACTGATCTAATTAGAGAAATGACTTCCATTGAAACAAAGAAAAGTATGACAAAGCTTTTTACAAAAATATGTCTCAAGAATTCAGGATATTAACTGTTCTTTGCTTTTTTGTTTTCATTGGCCAAATTCTTTTAAAGAAAAACTATTTTCGAGAAGACGATCTTTCTTACTTTCCTCTTTAATTTAATTCAACACTTAGTAACTTTAACTGTTATTTTTATCATGATTTCAAATGGAATGTTAGTGTACATATATTAGGGTTTCTCAAAATTCTGGGATGAGATAGTAAATAATATATGCTTTAAGATTTTAGTAATTTATTTTATATTTTAAGAAACAAACAATTCACAGCTCACTTGGTTATCCTTATTTAATCTTACAATCTTTTCTTAAAAACAAAACACAACAGAAAAAGGCCTAGATCTATTGGTAGTTTGCCAATAACTAGAGTTGATATCTTTATTAGGAGGAAGAGGCGGTTATAAAACATATGGGACTACTGCATTAAGACCCTTGCTAATATCAGCCACCTTATATATGATTTTGTGTGGGTAGAAATATTTAAATTACATTTAAATTGATATACTAAGTATATTTATTTTATTATGCATATATATAAAACAATTTATACCAAAGATAAGAGAGAATGCTCACGTCAGAGAGATTTGATAACTCCACAAGGACCTTTTAAATAATGAACAAAAAAGAAGAAAGAGCACCCTCAACAACCGTTTTTCCTTTTCTAATTTTCAAAGAATTTTTTTCCATTACAAACAAATCAACTAAATTAATTACTCTTCCTTTCTATGGAATTATTATTCAATATTTTTTACATCTTATTAAATGGAACTAATAAGTATTCCACCAATCAACGTTCATAACATTGATAAGGGAGTAGAAAAGATTTTCGTAAATTTTTATGTTGCTATGAGTTCTAAGATTATTTCCCTCCACAATACTGTCATCAATAAAATATTATCATAATAAGAATATACATACTAGACTTGGATTTTGGAATTTCAAAAAAATGAAAAAAAAAAAAAAATTTTAAAATTAAATCCTTAAATTATTTTTTTTTTTTTAAATAGAATTTGATTTTCAATTTTTTTTTCAAAAAATTATATTACTTGGAAAAAAATTTATAATCAAAATTTTTTGGAAAAAAAAATCGAATGTTAACTTTTTTAGAGGAAAATTTATAAACTACGTAATTATTCAAGGAAAATTAAATTCGTTGAGAATAAATAAGAATGAAATCGCAAATCAGACATTGTTTACCGATACTGATTCCAGAAAAAACACCCTAATCTACGATTCCGATTAATCATCTCATAACTAATTTTAATTTAATATTATAATAATTCAGGAAGTTGTATTATTTTGGGACCACTCTCTATCGCTTTCTTTACAGACTAATATAAGTAAACAATGTTCATGTCCCGTTGATATTAAGGGGAAGGGGGCAACCATTAAATTGTTTAATAAGTCAATAAAAACTTTCCAAAGTTTTATTCACGATTCACAGGAACACCCAGTAAATATTCATTTATTGATTGTTTAAAGATGCTTCGTGGAAGATCTTTTTTTAGTCGATACACATAATTTGCAGAGTAGTATAAATCATTGAAAGTTATATCTCCAGTGAATTATCTATATGAATTTAACTTTTCATTAAATATGAATTACATAAACAAAGATATTAAATGTGAGATTTCAAGGGAAATATTTTTTTTTCTGGGGAATTTCTTGCAGATGTAAAATGCTCCATCATTTATATATGTCGTCGTGTACATGTTGCGATATTGTACAAGTTGTACAATTGGCAAGTTTAGAGTATTTGTGACAAAGATAATGCAAATAAAGAATATTGATATGATAGTCGATTTTAAATATTAATTCAAAATTACTAATTCGTATGCATGCCGTATCATATATATATATATTTTGATAATTATTATTTAATTTCTTACTAAAAGGTTATTGAAGATTATAATATTCTAACTATAATGCAAGTCAATAAATTGAAATTTTAGGTAAATTTGAGAAGCTGTGCAACGACTCCATTTTTTTCGAAATTAGACTCTCGAGCCCATCCAGTATAAGTTTGTTTTTTAATTTTTATGACCTAAATAGTTCTTTGGATATCAATCATAAAATATACGATTTTAAAGGAGTCTTTGAACAGAAGCCTATCTGAAGGCTCAACAGTAACCCTATACTGTTTCAGGACAAGAGCACCATTCTTATCATTAGTACTATCGTAGGACAAGTGTAAAATATAATAATAGAGGTCTCCAACTCTGTTTTACATTAGTGGCGTACTCTATCCTCTGCTTGGATTTAAGACTTGTTTGTAAAAATGGAAGACGTCGCTAATATGTATCTAAACCATTTATCTCAAAGATTAGAGAATTGATTCATAAATGTAATGTTTAGATACATTTTAACTTGGTTTGGAAGGTATCTTAGTTTCATTATTCTTCTTTCAATACTAATCAAAGGGTCTATGACCATTTGGCTACTTTGTATAGTTAGTCTGATGTATTTATTTTCCAGGTTACTTGGGTTATGAAGAAATGAGAGTGGGCCCAATGGAATTTTCCTCTCCGGGTAATTTTGATAATGAACGCCTTGTACGCAGCATCAGTATGAAGTTTATCAGCTCAAGTTGTTATAGTTATGGAGTTGACCAATGGTAGTTTGTCCAGTCTCTTTCATTAACTATTATACTAACAGGAGTACGAACAGAAACACTTTACTTTCGTAATTTATAATTCGTTTATTAATAACTTCCTAAAAATAACTCAGTGTTATGGACTTGAGATTACTTAAAACTTAAACCAATTTCAAGAATGGAATATTAATGATAAAATTTTAAAATAACTTTCTTCTCTTTTTTAATATGACGCGCTCACTGCTAAACCTCATCTAAAAGCATAATCATAATTTTATATAATGTACTTCTTTCCTTATTTAATTAGAGCTTTAGCTACTCACCCTCGTTGTTAGAAAGGAGTCCTTATATAATATTTTGTACAACTCTATTCATTATAAAGTTACATAAATATGAGTTGACCTTAAGCTCTAAAAGATTTGACATACGTATATTTGGAAAGCGGTGGGTATAAAGGTTTGCTAATTATTTTGTATAATTCAAATGTGACTTTCTTTTTATTCTTCAAAAAAAAAAAAAAAAAAAAAAAGACGTCTATTTTTAATCGAATTAATTGTTTATTTATTTATTTTAATGACATATTAATACTTATAATTGTAGATATTTATGAAGAACCTTAAAATAAATTAATTATTTACAACTCATTTTATTTATCCTTGTACATACGTAATTAGTCAAAATTTCAAGATAATCTGATCATTTCTTTACAAGTTATAGTGCTCTAAGTGACGCTACTTATTTAATTTCGAAAAATATGGAAAAAACTGAATTTCTTGTTTTGATAAAGCATTGCTTTTTGATGGGAAAAAAATCCGTCCCATCAAAAACTTGGTTTGATAAGTATTATCCGGGCTCTGTTCCATCGAAAACAACAGTGGAACGTTGGTTTGCAGACTTCAAACGTGGCCGAACAAGCATCAGTGATGCTGAACGCTCTGGACGTCCAAATGAAGTGGTTACACCGGAAACATCAAAAAGTGTACAAACTGATTTTAGCAAACCGTAAAATGAAGTTGCATAATATAACTAACATTTTAAAGATATCCAAAGGCAGTGTTTTCACCATTTTGCATGAATATTTGATCATAAGAAAGCTGATTTCCAAATTGGTACTACGTTTGATCACAGTGGACCTAAAAGCAACAGCGTGTCGATGATTCCGAGAGCTGTTGGGAGCTGTTTGACCGGAATAAAAATGTTTTTTATGTATTATGTGACAATGAGTGACACTTGGATCCACCACTACAAACTAGAGTCAAATCGATCGTCAGCTGTGTGCACAGCATCTGGAGAAAGCTGTCCAAAGCAAGCAAAAACGTATAGGTCAGCTGGTAAGGTTTTGGCCTCCGTATTTTGGGATGCTCGAGATATTTTGTTCATCGACTACCTTGAGAAAGGAAGAACCATTAATAGTCAATATTATATGGCATTTTTGGTGCGTTTGAAGGAAGAAAGCGCGGGGAAAAGCCACCAAATGGAGAAGAAAAAAATGTTGTTTCATCCAGACAATTCACCATGTCACAAGTCTCTAAAATTATTTAAAAATACCTTTGAGGTAAATGTATATTTTGTATCACATTCTATTTTAATCAATGTATACAATTCAAAATCAAAGAAGAAAAGGGCTGACTATCAAATTCATTAATCAATGGTGGATAAATGATAAGTCAGTCATGTTCATATTTTTTTTTCCTTTTTTCTCCTTCTTCTAGCTATATAATTAATCTTTTCAAGATACAACAGTCAAGTTCGAACTCATAATATAAAAACATAGAAAGGTGGCAAATGTGTGATGGTGCAGAATATTCTCGAGGCAAAAATGTCAGTGGCGAAAATGTTCGCAGCAAAATTACTAGAACCAAATAAATAAATCAAAATATATTTAGAAATAAACTTTTGAATCATATGTTGGTTATAATTTTTTTTGTGTGTGTGGTATTTTCACTCCGACAGACCAGAAACGTTTATTAAAGAAACAAGTTGTTGAAATTTGTAAACAACAATGATATGCAGAACTCATTGGTTTAGATCCAAAATTAAACATCTTTAATTACGTCACTCATCGACTGATGTGCGGATTGACCTTCACACTTTGGAAAGATATTTCATATAACAAAGTACAAATGACAACAATATAATTTTTGCTATCTATTAGAAAGCTCCTTTATTGGACCAGAAATTGCTTTAATATTGCAATATTCAATGTACTAAGTGCATAATATATATATTTATATATGATATGTCAACGCAGTGTTTACTTTTTTTTTTTGACATGCGAACCTTTTGATGGACCACTCGTTATGTATCCAAAATTTAATAAAACAGACACATTCTTATACGTCTTTTTTTAACTTAAAAAAGGGTTGTCCTGGTTATGAGGTTTCTTCTCTAAAAGGATATTTCACAAGTGCTGCCTCCCTAAAAAAAAAGGTTGAGAATACCAGGTATAAAGTATAAACAAAACAGGCTCACTTTTTAGCCCTCAACAGGATTTTTCTTTAACCGGTAAAAAATGTTCTAATTGGGGTATGCATATTAGAAAAATCGACAACTGACAAACAGATACAATTTAAATTATATGGTTATTGAAATAGCACTGTATATGTATATTGCAAATTTTTTGTGTCCCGTAAACACACAAGAAAGTTAGAATATTCATTCTCAAAATTGAGTATGGATAATATTTTAATTTTTTGAGGAACAATTATAGTCATTTTTTAGCCACACCTTATTTTGACTAACCCTTTAGAGTCGCTGCAAATTGCACTTAAAGTAGCTAAAATTAATGGCCACAATTAAAGAATTTGAAATGGATATTTATTATATTTGAAATATGATAATAGCGGGTGGTCCATTGAAATCTGAACATCTACTAATTCAATAGTTATGGAAAGTTAGGCGATTGAAATTAATTCATATTTCGATATATTAAAGAAAAAATAATTAGGTACAAAAAAAAAAAAAAAAAAATCCAGCTCTCTAGCTTACGTACAAGTCGAGAAAAGGACAATTGCACGTGTTCGACGTATTTCCATTTGAAAGAAAATTTATTGACCAGGATTTTGCCAAGAATAAAATTTAAATCAGAAAGCACTTTCATAAGAAAAATGTCACAAGACATAGTTCTAAGGTATTTAAAAGCATGGGCTGTAAGTCTTACATTTGATAAAAGTACCAAAATATTACAGAAATCCAGATGCTGAAAATAATGGAAAGAGAAAAGAAGTTAAGGTCTGGGAAGAAAGAGATCCACTGTAAAAATTGGAATCTATTTGACTATTTTTGGTAGGGTGTCCTAGAGAATAAATCAATACTAATCCCCAAACCAATATCTGTTAACCTTAAGTGTCTAAACCGAGGGAGTGGAACTCATATCCGACTTAAAAAATTGTCAAGGCATGTCATAGTTTTCAATACATTTTTGATTGATTCATGGGCTATTTTATTGAACTATGAATATGCCTTAGTGCAAGGGGATAGTCAACAGAAATACAAATGCATCTGCAGATGTAAAACTATGAGGCTAAAATATATTTTTTTTATTCAAAAATTTGGTGACATTCAGTTACCACTTTTGTTTTGTCAACATTAGCGTAACTTGTACCACAATTAAAAAGAAACATTATTTCCCCCCATTCCCCCCTTTTTTATAAAAACAAGAGTTCACGACTTCATTGTCGTCATGGCTCGTGCTAGCCATTATGCTAAGAACCACTTTAAATTTGTGTCCAGCTGCTCATGAGGACCCTGCCCTTAATGTTAGCCAAATGTCTAGTTAATGAGACATTTCAAGGCCACAAGGCCTGTCATGCAATCAGAAGTGACTCTTGCACATGGACAATTGCAGTAGTCACACTGTAAGAAACACCAAAGAGCTTATTATTATTTACAGTTCCCTCATATTGATTGATACTCCTCCCAAGCTGTTCACCTGATCTGGCACTGGTGGACTTTTCCTTGTTCCCCAAGGCAAAAGGGACCCTGTCTGGTACCTCAATTGCTAGCAATAATATTGTCAAGAAAAAGTAGGAAATTGTATGTAAAATCATCATCCTGGATGATTACGGGGCAGCTTTTACCAAGTGAGTGGAGCGCTGGGATATGGTTACCCAGAGAAATGGAGATAATGTTGAAAAATAATGTTCAATGAAGTTTTTTAGAAGACCAGTAGTTTGACTTCGGTATGTTTGATTGTATTTGTGTATTAACAATTTTGCAAAGTTTTATAAAAATAAATTGATTCACCAAGAAGATATTTTTTTTTGTGTACCCAGTATCTGTATATATTTGCATCGAAATCAAATTAATATAATTTTTGAACCAAATATGCAATCTTGCCAAATTGCAAAAATATCAAAGACTATGACATAAGTCTATGGAAATCAATATAATAAATTCCATATTTTATCCCTTAATAAAAAGTAAACATTTGCCAAATTACTTAACAATGATAGATAAAGATAATCTTTTTTGCAAAGTTGGAGGATGAAATATCGTCTACGAAAGTAAAAAGTAGTGATAATGAATTACACGTTTTTACAGTAAAAATGAAATTGAATCAAGGACATCAGTAGTGTACAACATTTTAACTTTAGTTTAACCTTTAATTGAGATTGTGCGCCCAAGATTGTTTTTATCTCAATAAATATGAAAATAACCTTTATTACACAAAAATTATGTTTTTATGGCTTACATCATATTTTTTTGGAAATTATTTTATTACAACATCTTCATGAATATAGATGATCCCGTCATAACTTATTCTTGTGTATTCCACACTATATCTTTTGTCCCCCATCTCCGTTGTCCTTGGTCTTGTGAATAAATTTGTTTTACAAAAAGTTTTTTTTAGCTCTACTATTTGAAATTACTAGTGAGAGAACGATTAATTGGAATTGGAGAATCGGGAGTTTTTTTTTTTTTAAATAGGGATCGGCATTGGGACAATAATCTGATTGCGATTTTCATGTATTACTGGTATTGAACTATTTATTACTTTTGTAAATTATGAAAAAAATAGGCCCGCCCCCCTCAATTAAGAAATTTTTGCTTTTTACTAGAAAATGTAATATTTAAAAATAAATTTATTCAATTTTTGAAATTTTTTCCTACAAAATTTAATTTTTTGTGAATAACTATGTCTATTTAAAATTTTTTGAAAGTTTTTGAATTTTTTTTTTTTTAAATTAAAACTTTTTGTGAAATATTGTGAATTTTTGAAAAAATTTTAAATATCAAATTGTATATTTGAATTATATTCCCCCAATTAATAAATTTTGGATTTTTACTAGAAAATGTAATATTTAAACAAAAATTTAATCAAAATTTTCTCCAAAAAATTTGAGTTCTTATTACAAAAAGTTTTATATTAGAAATATATATTGAACTCCTCGTATGTTTCATGTACATTTCATCATAAATTTATGAAAATTTTCAATCTATGGATATGTAATATTATACATTCTTTTTCTAGATATTCAAATGAACAAGAGTTATAAAAATCCTATTCTCAAGAATATTAGATCTTTTTGTGATTTATGATTATAAAAGAAATTTGTTTTACGTATATCATATAAAACATAAATAAGCAATGCAAGGCATATGGTAATTTAAAAAAATAAAAATGCCTATTCATTTTCAAGCTTCACAAAGTATGAAATATTATTGAATGTTTGTTCATCATACCTAAGTTATAAATTAAGGGAATAGAACTCTTGTTTAGTTAGTTGTGCTTATCAGATGAGTTTCACCTTTTCACTTTTGTTATGCATATTTATAAATGAGGTTTGTCAAAAACAATTTTGAACAAAAATCAAGGGGAAAAAAATCTAAATATATTATTTTACATCCTATATACACAGCTCAATACTTCATATACATATTAAGTCGATTATAGGCTTGTTATTCAAATTTG
Organism: Lepeophtheirus salmonis; assembly: GCF_016086655.4. Taxonomy (NCBI): domain Eukaryota; kingdom Metazoa; phylum Arthropoda; class Copepoda; order Siphonostomatoida; family Caligidae; genus Lepeophtheirus; species Lepeophtheirus salmonis. Next base: position 54,917,675 of record NC_052135.2, read on the forward strand.
TAGCATGAGTGTAGATACATAAGGATTTAGAACCTTTATTCGATATATTCTCTCTGATATGGCCTTTCAAATAATATTTGCCAATTTATCATTCTTGTATTATGACAATTAATTTTGCTTATTTTAATTGCAGTTTGCAGTGCCTTCTAAGGGTTCCTAAAAATCAATTGTCGCTAAAAATGGAAGATAATTCGTAAAAGAATACAAATGTACCTCATCCACACTCAGTTTTGAGAAATATTCATTCCAGCTTGCTTTTTGTTGACGGCCATATTTGTAGACTTTAAAAATATTGTTTAGAGCAGAATTTTAAATCCAGCAAAGCCTACTTTGCCCATGTATATGATAGTATTGTTCTGTACAGCAGTACACTTAGTGGTGCATGTAGTGTTGTGTCTGTCCTTCTTTGAAACTGCAGTCCCGTCCAGTTAAGTGTCCGTCTGTTCCAGTTCTGTCCTGCATATCAGTCCTGAAAAATTTCCTTGATGACCTCATTAACCTTTATTTCGTTTTTTTATAAATCAGATCTAGTAATAAGAGTCCGAAGGACCTATGGTCTTAACGACCGGTCCCAAGGAATGATAAGACCAATCCCATGACTGGATTGGACATAATTGTTTAGGACTGACACAAAACTAAGAACAAGGACACTTACCCAATTAAAATGGTATTATAGTGATATTGAAACCCGTACTTACAGCCCCACTTTGTCATATAAAAAAACCTTTAAAATTCAGAAATTTACCCACCCTAAACAAAACTTTCCTTATAAAAAATGAAGAATATTAATATATTTCCATACAAAAAGTCATCAAGTTTCTGAGCTAACTCCCAGCAAAAAAGAAAGTATCTAAAAGTTCTACAATATTGATGCCTATATTGGTACTAGGGCTGGTAAAGCACGGGCTTGTACCGCGGTTTACTTGGGTACATTTTTACCTTCGGTGATGTATGACGGTTCGTATATAAATAATATGATATTAAATATTTTGATGTTATAAAATTTTGGTTATTTTTTTTTTAATTAACAGATTTAGATAGTAAGGTAAGATTTTAAACCATAAGTTTCCTATTATATGATAAATAATTTATGTATTTGTTTATGAAAAAAATAGATCCTGACTTACAAATTGATAAAATGCACCCCGGTTAACGAAAACCCTGCAGTATGGTGGAGGGACAATTTAAATAAATTTTACAATGTTTCATAGTTAGCTTATTATGCATCGCAACTACAGGTACATACGTATCAAGGGAAATAATTTTTTCGACTGGTATTGAAACTACTAATCGGTCTTGTTTATTACCGGAAAATGTAGAGAAGCTCATCCATTTTCAAAGAAGTTTTTAAATTCATGAATAATAGTATTATATTTTTTTAGAAAATTAAAGTTATTAATACAGAAAGAAATTATTGTAATTTTTCAAGTTTTTTTGGATATTTTATTTTTCAATAATTATTAAATAATAAAATATCGAAAAAAAACTATTCTATTAAAATAAAACTTTTTACAAAATATCGTACCGAACTGCGTACTGTGAATGGTATATCACAGTTTGGACCGAATGTTGGGCTTAGAGCCGTGAGCTTCAGACTCCCTAGAAATTATATATATGAAAAAGCAATACAGTACCGGTATGAAACCATTGCTATTGGGAAACCATAATATAGGTAAATACCCGGTAAAATTGACTTTTATTCGGAGTTCTTGAAATTAAATATTGATAGGATACTCACGATTAACCTAACAAAAATTTGTTTCCATGTTTGTAATATTTTCTGTCAAATATATTTTCTTATTTTCAAACTTTTTTATATAAATTATTCTTTTCTTTATCTCAATTAAGGAATACAAAATTGTTTTTCTTCTCTTCGGAGATTCGTAAAACATTATCTAATAACCTAGATGTATAGGGAAACACACGAAATGTTACAAATATCCTCTAAAAGAAACCATGAAGACATTTTAAATACAGTATAAAAATCGAAATTTGTTAAGAGCTGTGGTTGCCAATGATCATATATGATCATGCTTTCCTAACCTTGCATCTATAATCATTGTTTTTATTTTAAAAATTGACTTTGATGCAATTCTTCGTATTAAAGTTCTTTTGTTAAAACCATACTATATTTTGTCTCTAATTGAGCTTTTAATTAAAATGACGAAATACAAACTAAAAACTAACCCCGCTTACTATCTAGGAGTTACACCAATATCGATCCTGAATTCTACTTTGAGTCCAAACAGGACTTAAATTTCTAAATTTACAATAAAAACTCAGTGTTACTCTTTGTCTTTCAAACTCAAGTGATTACTTTATATAATTATGTTCTCTTTTCAAGAATAATTAATAATGAAAAAAACTTCGACAAATAAAAACAACAACATATATTAAGGTAGCAGCCGCAAAATGTGGAACCTTTCCAATGAAAATATCATCTAAGGTTATGTGTCTAAGGGTCCCACGGCCATCCTTTGTTCATGGACTACAATTTTGGTACTCATTTGTAGATTGGAATACTATCTACAAATCCTCAAATAGGTCAGATCGGTAGAGAGATAATAATAGATAAATGTAATATAATTGTGGGCAATTTTCTGATTGTAATATTAGGGATGACAATTTTCATGTGGGCAATCCTTTGCATACGGTCAATATTATTTTGAGTCCATACGCAAAAATTTATTTTTATTTTTGTTAGTTTCTATCAAAAATTCTGCTGAGGCTAAATATTAAAAGCGAAAGTTTGAATTTTTTTTCGAATTCTACTCCTTCAATTGAAATCATAAATTATTAAAAATAAAGCATAGATTTTTGAGTATTAAAAATTGTATACATATTGCCTGATTATCACTTAAAAATTAAATAACAGCATACAACAAAGGAATACCTCAAAAATATTACAGAAGAGACTCTGAAATATTGTCTAAATTAGATAAAACAAAGATAAAGCTACCTATTATTAAAATTACATTTTGGAAGATCAAAAAAGGGTTTCTCAAAATTTCTAGACATATCCTCTTGTTGTTCTTATAAATATTGTATAACACAAAAAAATTATACGTAAAAAGTTAAGTCAAAAATGTTGTTAACATTTTTGAACCTGCTCCTATGATTTATGAATAACTCTTTTAATATTTATTTTAAAACTACTTCGTATCTACAAAAATATAATAATAAGGTGTTATCTACATCATCATGAATTAAATATTAATGGATATATTTATTATTTAAATTGGTTTAAATGGAGATGTAGAAACATCCTCACCTTATTCATAATGGATTTGTAATCTAAGGAAAGCCTTCTTCAAAAATAACAAAAGTATCTTTCACAAACGACTGTTGTATAACAACTGGGAGTCCTAAAAGGCAGAACCTTTTGTGACTAAAAGTCAACAGATGGTAGATAGATCTGACTAACTTTTCATTACGAGTGCTTCCATCTTCACGTTGAGTTCAGAAACGTTTCAGACCAGACGTTTTGGGCTCAGAGTGGAATTGAAGATCTACAACAGGGTCATTTCTGCCCTTGTCCTTGCTTGATACAGTGTGGTACTTGTGTTTATTTCTTTCATCTTCTAGCTCCTCACATCTAGCTTAATGAACTGTCATGCCATTAAGCTACTTTCTTCTCAAACATTTTTAAATTATCAGAGTTATCTTGTTAATTTTCGGTTTCCTTTTCTTTACATACCGAAAATGCTTAGGAGTTACAACTCTGGGATGAGAATATCTGCTAAATTGTGCTCATATTTATGTTCCTTTTTATGTTGAAAACTTTGACGCATAAGCCAATATCTTCTTAATAATGGACAATAATTTTCATTTTCAAAATTAGTGTAAAAATTCTGACGACTTATGAACCTAGTTTTAAAAAAAGATAACACAATGGTGTCTTGGGTTCCAGTTTGGCCAAGCTCGAATAATTGAATATTGAGTCGAATTCCAGTTTTCAGCATTGAGTTATATTGTGTTGATTAAAGGGATCAGGCAAAGAAAAATTAATACATTTAAAGTTCAACATTGAAGTGTGCTTTACAACCTCAATATTGGAGTCGATGATTATTAATCAAATAATGCTGTTAATTTAAAAAAATATTTATTTTCAAAATATGAAATTACATATATTAAAAAGTTATTAAATTTAAGTGTAGTTTTTTTACGAGTTTCATTAATACTCGAGCCAAAAAATATTACAAAGTAATTATAAATTTTTGTTGGAACTGGGGTTTGCATAAATTTCAATAATAATTAAAGTGAAATGTGTGCATTTTAACACAGAACTTTTCATACAATAGCAAATTAGTGTTTTTTTCCCTCGAAATTGAAATCAACAAATTATGCTTAATTTCTATCAAATAAATATCAGAATTAACTCTTGTGTCGCAAATTACACTTAAACTAGTCGAAATTTATTATCATAATAAATGAATGAGGAATTAAATTAGGGTCGTTTACATGGGGTGGGCTGGAGGGACTGTAGCCTCCCTCCATATCAAGGATTTTTTGCTTTTTACTATGTAGTGTAATATTTGAATTTTTTTCCAAAAAATTTAATTTTCTGTGAACAACTATGGATTTTTTAATTTTTTTCCAAATTTAACTGTTTCGAAATAACCATGAAGTTATGAAATTTTTTGTGAACAGCTGTTGATTTTGGAATTTTTTTTTGAGAATAGTTATAGATTTTTGAAATATTTTCTATAAAATTTCATCATAGTTTAGAATCTTGATTTAAGATACTTATATTGGCCCTGTGGACAATTTTTTATAATTTTTTTATTGGACAATTCTACAATTATCAAATAAAATATATACATTTTAGCTGACGTCTGCAAGTTAATATATATATATTTTTTTTTTTTTTTGGGGGGTAGGTAAAATTATTATTATTAACATTTTGGGTGTCAAAATTGATCTTCACGATAAGAGAATAAAAAATGGATTGATTTTATTTGTAAGAAACCATTTTGGGGGCAACATATATGTCTCTTAAATTAAATAGAGGTTTTCAACCATAGTTATAGTTCTATCAACAAAGGTATATTTGCACATAAGCATGATAGAAATTGTTTTCTTAAAATCAATTTTGGATTACATTTGTATTCTTTTCTACGAATAATTGTCAATTTCTATCAAGAAATTTGTATTTCTACTCCTTGGGTGTGTTGCAAAATTCCAGTTCAATTAGACAAAACTGTTTGTGACAATAGGAGAAATAGAAATTGATAAATTTTATTTGAAAGGCCAAATCGGTGCCAATATAAATCTTTTAAATCAGATCAATTGTTTAATTTCTTGAAACTTCCCCCAGAAATTTGAATAATAAGCCTATAATTGAACCAAATATCTCTAAAAAAATATTGAACTAAATACACTGTGTGGACTTAAAAATTAGAATAATCTTCGAGGCCGTTTAGCCTAATTTCTAAAAGTCTGACAATTTTGTAATTGGTGCCATTTCATAGAGCTGACAAGAAGCTACAATTCAAAGTTTGTTTTGTATTTGTACAATAAAAAATGTCCGAGCAACAAGAACAGAATAGGGTGTGTGATCTACTCCGTGCACAGGTCCAATGGAGTGGATGACGTTCTGAACAGGAAAAATTGTTGCTTTAGGACCAAACATCCAGCTCTGGTCATGGTCTTCAGCGTCGTGGCGTACGACGGCAGGAAAAGGCCTCCTTACTTCTTTAAGGCCAATGAGAAAGTCAACACGGATGTCTGATACAAGGTCATCAGGAGCCGTGTCTTACCATTGTTGAAGATCACGTTTCCCAGGGACAACTATGTGTTTACCCAAGACGGGGCTCCAACACACTCGTCCAAGAAGGTACAGCTATGGCTGCCTTCTTGCCGGCAAACTTCTGGTCCTGGTCCTCGCCCCACGTGAATCCCCTTGACTTCGCTGTTTGAAGCGTATGGAGGCAAGACAAACAAGGCTTCTCACCCAAATTTCGATGTACCGAAGGCTGTGATCACGGTGGAGTTGAACAACTTGTCTTTGGACTTCATCAAGGCCTGCTTTGCTTCTGTTTGTCCCCGTAATGAAGTCATGATTCAGAATGTATGGGGCCATATTCAATAAAAAGTGTAGAAAATTGTTGAATTAGCAACTTTTGTTCCAAAAGTTTGCCATAAAAATGGCACAAAATAAAAATATTGAGAAGTGACTTGAGCTTTTAATTTTTTTAAATTTATTGAGTCCTCTTTGTAAATATGAAGTAAAAAAGAATTGTGATTTTCTATTTTTCTTAATTTTTGTTTAAGATTGTTTTTATGTTGACGCTCCACTTTTATATAAAAAATATTTCAGATATTTCTCATTCATGGTTGTTTTTTTTACATTAAACGTGTTATTTTGTAATAAAGAAAGGAGACAGTAAAAGTTGTAGTCTTTTCGATGCAGTGATATAAAAAAGTCATTTAATACAAATGAAAAAAACATGGCGTACAAAGATTTCCCTGTAGATAAGGTTCTACTTTATTTGTTTTTGCGTGAAGTGTACAATTGTATACATACATTAGGGTGGCTCTAAAAAATCAATGTTTTAGTTTGACTTGTCCTACCCATTCATTATGTTTCCTTCACAATAAAACTTAGCTTCGCAAAATAGTTTTGGGAAGAGGGGGGGGGGAATTATATAATGATGATGTTATCAGGTTTTTTTGTGCTTTTTGAAAATTTTGCTAGAAAAGTTGTTCTTTTTATAGACCATTGTAGAATTTTTTTTTCAACTTTTGAGGGTTGTTACAATGGTGATGTCATCAAGGGCGTACGCGGGGTTTTTTTTGGGAAGGTGAATGGACCATTCGGTTTTTTGATCATTTAGTCAGGAAAGTCTTCTGTTTTTTTTTTAATGACAAAATTGCAAATATTATTTTTTAGAAAACACAAAAGTCTTTAGTTTTAATTTTTCAGAGAAGACCAAATTTGAACGAATAACCTTTGTTTTAAAATAAGCAAAAATGATTAATTTTTCTTTTAAATGATGACTTTTTAAATTTTTTTTGGAGATGAATTGTTTTTATTATGATAATTGTAAAACATCCACAAATGTAAGAGGCCCCTGGCCCATGTAGTTCCGACTCCCGATTGGTGTCTCTGGCTTTATATGTTTTGCCATATACACAAAAATTAGGCCATAAAAAAGAAATACCTCAAATTCAAATTCTTTCGAAAAACATGAAGTTGTGTAAATACCAACTTTGTGATCAAGTATGAAAACATTTTATGCCAATACCAATTACTGTTATATGTTTGGTAGTTTTAATAATCCATCCTTTTTAACATCAATAAGATTATTTAATATTGTTAATAGTGTTGAATCAATATATATTTAGGACTGAAGACTGCAGTCCTGTGAAGATCAGTCCTGCATTTCATTTCTATAACTGATATAGTTCGATCCTTGATGACGTTACTCAATTTTATTTCTTTTTTTAATGAGTTCTAGTTCTGACACGCCAATAATTGTCAGTAATACATTCTAATGTATCTACAAAACGAACCATTATTATAAAATGATGTAGCTTAATGGACAACGTACACGGGATAAACTATTCTCTTGAACTGAATGTGCGTAGGTTCCCGCCCCAGTCGCTCCTAGAGAAGGAAATATACTATATATATATATGGACTTCAAAGAAGATTACTAGGTCAGAGGGAGTAAATGTAATGCCATAATTTTTTACTTGTACTTTATCTGTGCAACCCATCTGACCAATTAAAGAACATTAAGAAATACAATTTAAAAAAACAACAACCATTAATTGGAGTATACATATTATTCTCCATAGTGTAAAATTTTAAGCCCATTCTATTTATTTATGTTACAAAATAAAAAGTCACCAAATGTTGATGAATTTACAATTTTAGTTAAAATTTTAAGAGCCAACCCTAAATGTCACTCAAATGTTGCAATTTTCGTCTCAAAAATATATTTTTACACTGAGAACCGACTTAGATAGTGGTGAGAGAATGAAAATAATAAAATGGGTTTTTACGTACTTAATAAGAGTCACCCTAATGTACATTATTTATAAAACGGTTTTTATATTTTATTTTACATATATGAACATTTTACATGTACTGTAACTATCTTAAGTATCTCATTTAGGGGAAAACATGGTCTTTTTGCTGCAAGTGATCGAAAAAATATATGTTGAAAATATCAGGGCATTTATGTCATTTAGACATTCAGAAATTGGCTTTTTTGGATCAAATTTGGCGATTAGCATAAATCATATATAGGAACTCCACCATGAAGCAAGGGATCAAGTATGATAAACAAAAATTAAAATTGTGAGTGTATTGGGCATGTTAAAAAATAAACAGAAATTTTATGTGGTCACCGTAAGAATTTAAATAATGTTTTTACGAGGAAAGGAGCTTAGCTGTGATGATGTTTCATTAAATTATCTCACATCAGTTATAAAAGGAAGGAGATATACACAAATACAGCTTCGCACTTATCAATAATATAAGCAGGGTATAGAAGTCCATCCTTAATTCTAATCCGAGTCCAACAAGGACAATCCCTTATAACCATGCAACAAATTCTCAAAGGTACTCTTTTATATGAACGCGCAAACTTTCAATCTGGTTCTGTATACAGCTCCACAGGAATAAGATAATAATTATAAGAGCTTAGGAAAAGAAAAAGACACTATTCATTTTGTAAACTTAAAAAAATGTTAATTATTAGCACCACTAATTATAACATTATGATTTATAGACAGTGATGCTCATTGGTAGCATTTTTTAACTTACCTGTTTGACTTAGTAATAATTGAAACTCTGTGTATTGACCATAGAAACTGAAATACGCTCATGATATATTCAATGTATCATAATTTTACTCAACTTTCTATGACAATTTTAATGCATCATATACTTCTTGAATATGATTTTTTGAAAAAATAAATTTGTTTCTATGTAATAAACATATTCTGCATTTAAAAAAAATAATAATCGGAAAACTGTAGCATGTTGTCCTGTTAAGGTGGCAAGAAAAACCCGTAAAGGCTCCCAAGAAGAAGGGAGAAGATCGAAATCACGAGGATATGGCTTTCAAACAAATGCAACAAGAGCCAGAAAAATCACTGAAAGAAAGAGCGGCAAAGGTTGGTAAACAGTATCCTTGATTATTGGTGGAATGAAGGAGTTTAGATAGAAATAAGCGCCCAAATTTCAATGGAACATTTTTATTTTGTATTTTGCTTTTGTGTACAGACGTTGATGTAAATAACATGTCATATTTTCCAAAATATTTTATTCATAAGCCCTCAGTTAAGATAATATCTATTAATAAAAAAAAATGCAATTAATTATTGAAGTTTCAAAGAATGTTTTATTAAGTGTTCATATTATTTATATATCTACCTCTACGACGAACATAAATAAAGAGGATGGAAAGGGAGTTATTAACTTTTTTTGGGCCTTTTTTCGGTTTCTTTGGGTAGTAAAGCTAGTGTGATACAATAAAGATAACGACTGGTATGATGTCTTATTCTATGAATAACATTTCATATATGATAATAATTAATTAATATTATGTCATATACAACCAACAAAATTTAATAGTCTTTACTACAACTTCTATTATAAATTCACAACTAGAAAATGCACCAGTAAAAAAGTATTTTACTTCTTCATTGATGCTGATAGTATAATGCATATTTTTGATGAGGTAAATAAAAACCCAAAAAGTTGAATATATATAATAAATAGCGACTAACTATCATTAAGAATAATGGCTTCATAAAAAGAGTTCCAGTGATAAGATAGCAACACTTTCTGATACCCAAAGATATTTAAAAATTGTTCGAAGAAAACTAACACTAATGGCTAAGTGGCAAAAATCAGACCATGTGGTCAATATTTGTACAGAGAATTGATCGTAGACACATTGTTTTTTATCCGCTAGGATCGTTGAATATTACTTAATAGCTAAAGAAGGGATCTGTTTAACTAAAAAACTAAGTTGATCGATTAAAAAAGGAAAAACGGTGTATGTGTGTACGATTTTTTGTTTGTTAATTATTTAATAAGTCGTGAAGGTGTTAACATCTGCATCTTAGAGAAGAATTATCGCCTATCTTTGGTATACTAAAATAAATTTATACATGTTTAAATATAATTATATTGTTTCCTTACACTAATTCTATTTTAAATGTATAATGTTCTCATCTTTATAGTCCTCATTCATTTCATTGTATAAAAATGCTAAAAATACTTGCATAAATTCAAGACGAGGATAAAAAATACAATATTAAATTTTAATTAATGTTAACAACCTTAGTTTGGGGTTCCAACAAAATGTAACTTGTTATTATTAGAGTAAAAACATTATAATTTCATTTTTCATGAAAACTTTTTTACAAATTTTAGTTACCCAAATATGTACTGCTTATGAGGTTGAGTGTGATATAAAGAATAACAACTGATATTACATTGGTTCTAACTTGTATAAATTCAATTAAAAAATGGGAATAGAAAATGTAAACGAACGACTTAAAAGTGAACAAATTCATTTAACGTTAATTAAAAATTGCATAATTTATGAAACATTGCATTTATTCTTAAGAATGTTTTTGGAGCATACTCAAAATCTCGGGTATGAAAGTCTGTGTTAAACAGATTTGAAGCCTTTTTTATAAAGTTTGAGGTACAAAAAATACGATAATATGAGTTATTATTCCATTTTTTAGAACTGATGGCAGGTTCCCGTCTTCCTTATTCTCTCTGCTAGAAGATATGCTATTTCCGCTGTATCATCATAGAAAACCTTGAAGAATGCAGCTGTTATTTCACAAATCCCTGGGGACATGCCCTTTTTCAATTTTTTCTGAATATAATCTTTAAATTACAACAGCAAAAAACACTATTGTTACTTTCAACGTTCTTTTTTTTTCGTTCTGTAGTTTTTCCCTGATAAAGTATTTCTATAAACTTTTTCCGCATCCTCAAAATCAACTTTTATTTGTGGGGTGTTAGAGTTGTTTCTTCTTCTTTTTTCAATTTTAGACACAGTCTTTTCCAAAAACTGTGTGAATCTCCACGTATTTCCTTCAAATACTCCAGAAATTTTTTAAATGGCCGTTACATTAGCAAAACTCTCATAGTTTCTCAGCTTATGTATTGTTCTATTTAATATTATCAAGGTTCTTTTGACAAATTTCTAATTATGTTCAATTTTTCTCGGTAGAATCCATATCTTCTTTTGATGAATCAAATTCAATTCCATATTCAAAGCGCTGTGATCGGAGCGACAATTTTTGAAATTTATCAATCTTTTGTTATAAGTTTTTATCAAAAATAATATGACCTATTCTGCTTGCCTTTACTTTTGTGGACCACGTAGCCATAAATCTATCTCCGTACTAATATTTAACTGCGTCTATCATCGTCAAATCTTCCATCAAATCTTCTAGAAAAACCCTAGATTTTATATTATATTCACCATGATTGTGATCAGATTCTTTATTAAAAAATAAGTTGAGTTGAGATCACCTAGAAGGACTATTTTTTTCTCAAGCTTACTTAGACGATGGTATATGTATTTCTTCATAAAACCCTACCATATCTTCATTTGGTCCATACACATTTGTTATAATTAGTTTCCATTTTTCTGATTTCACTTCTATGATATCAATGATCCATATAGGTAGCTTTTACCAATTATTCTTTTTGTTTGTATACCAAGCCATTTCCTAATTAACTTCCATGTCCCTCTTTTAATTCCTAGACAAATTCTGCAACTAATAAATTCAATAGGGTCACATTTATCACATTCTTCATGGCATTTATACTCATTTTCAGTTATTTTTTGGTCTGAAAAGCAATATATGTCTTCATGTCTATTCCATATATATTCAACATAATCATGGGGCTAAAATTTGATTTTATACTAAGGTATTCCAATGGCAGTTTTGTGTTTATTAAATTTAATATGATTTACTTTTTGCTGATTTCGAATGTTTCAAAATTTATACAACGGGCTTATAATATACTTATCATAATAGCTAATTGTCTTCTTTAAATCTCTTCGTCTCATCCTCTCCAGGACTTCCCAACATTCGTTTATGTGAAGCATCAGTTTTGGGTGTTTTTTTTTGGTACCCTTGGTTTTCTTAAGACCTTCCGCCACTCATCCTTCAGTCTCTGTTATCCCCTTCCCACATTGCCTCCATCGATTCACTCAACGGCTTTACTATCTCCAGCATGAATGCATTCATTTTCCATATCGTCTTGAATATCTGTTCCTGACACCTTTTTGTTATTTTCTGCTTCATTAATGTACTCCCCATTCCTTCGTTCATAAGGGATATCCCAAATTAGCTCGTTTCTAACAGACGGGGTTTCACGTATTTCTGTCTCGTCAAGAGTTTGCTTACCGTTTTGGATTTCTTCGTGTATCTTTACTACCTCATCATTCTCTTCGACCTCCTCCTCTGAGAAATTCGACGAAGACAACCGGCCATTCCCACTCGGCAAAACCTCATTAACTAGTTTATGTATATAAATGGCCAAATTTGCTAGCAACTGGGGGATTCTTGACTCAAAACATCAACAATTCAATATAGAGTATTTTAAGAGTCTATTTATTGACTCCAATCATTATGGCAGTCAGTGATGTTCTTCTCCGATGAAAAGTGTACATAATGCTAAGTTACTTCACGAATAAATTATCTATAAATCATAGTCACAATAAAAGGCAGTAAAAGATGTTGTTATATTTGAAAGGTCGGGAACCACTGGTGTAGGCGAAATGTTCACATATATATAAATGAAGCAAAGTTTATTTGTATATATTACTATATGTTGAAATGAAAAACAGTCATTTTTGATCTAAAAATGTAGTCATACAAATTAAATATTGCTGTATTTTACATGTAACATAGAGCGTGTTTACATGGTACACTGGACATAGTGCTCCCTGATGTATCTCATACATATATTTTGTATCTAAGAAATAAAAATGAATTATATTTATAATCTTGCATGCGTTTTTGCATAGAGCATCTAGCGTGTGTAGTTAAGGATCATCCAGTAAGCACTCTTGCTTATTAGTCATAACGTAGCATTATTATTTTTTTGTCAATTTCTTATTATTGTTCTTTCATTCTTGAGGAGAGAGTGTTTAAGTATTGAGTATCTACGTGTGAGTGTGCTCATAAATAACGGTAGGTAATATTGATAATTTCTTGGGTAATTATCCTTTATATTTTTTAGTTAAGGTGTGTCTGTTCGACGATGTGTAATAACTCTGTGCAATCAAGTACTAAAGCTAGTACTTAATGAAATAAAATAAATTTTTAAAGCCAAGGTTTGAAAACTACATAATATTTCACGTCAAAATCAAAATGGTATAAAAAATGATTCTATCGTCGTTCTTGAGGGAAATAACAAATAAGACAAAATAGGCAAAAAATTGAGAATTCAAGGCTCACAAAATCCAAAAATACTATCTTATTCAATATAATAATCTGTAATACCTAAATGTAGCATAAAATATCGTGAGGAAAAGATTTAAAGCCATCATTGGCGCACAGAATGGACATTATGAATATTTTTTTGTATATATCAATTTATATAAAGTTTGTCTCGGGTTCGAGTATTACTCAAACTTGAAAAAGATCCAGTTTACTAAAGTAAAAAATAAAGAATAAATAAAATTGTTATTGATTATGTGGGTAAGATATTAAAATCTTTACAGTGCAAGTGACAACATAAACTAATTTCATGTAAATATATACTTAGTTTGATTATATATGTACCTCAAAGGCGTCAACAGCATTCTATTTAGGAGGGGGGGGGGATTTTTTTGGCTTTTTGGAAATGCATAATTAATTTGATTGAATAACCTTTTTTATATATTTATTGATACTTTTGCCCCTCTCCCCTACAGCCCCTATCCCAAACCCCTCGACTTCAACTTTTGGGTGCATGTCGAGGGATCTGCGGTGTCCGTCATACAAACACTGAGGCCCTCACTGCCACTATCAGCCAGCACTGGGAGGCCATGACTGAGGAATACATAAACAACAGATGCAAGGCCTTCCTCCGACGCCGCCTAGAAGCCATCATTGCCTCTAAGGTGAATTTTGATTCACCACGTCAATGGTCGAGGACAATGAAAAAGACTAGTTCCTTTCCATAAAAACCTTTACATTACTGCTAAAGATGGAGAAAATTTATCCGCATGATTATTTATGAGATCTGTTCCCAGCATAAGCAAACTGTAACACGGGCTTGATGAGATAGTGGATCGCCACTCAACGTTCAGATGTCGTGTAAGGTCAATTAAAACTTTTTGGTATATTTCATGGATTATTCTGGCGAGTAGAGATAGTCCTCCTCCAATGAGAGATTTGGAACTTTTGTTTGAAAGTAAATAAAATATATGAAACAATCGATTGAGACAGGCTATATTCGATTCCGATTGCTTTCTCGGCCAGCCAGGAAATAGCTGTTACTTTGTAAATTGTATTAGGAATTAGTCAGAAGTGATATACATCGACTCTCTTCTGAAGGTTAAATTTTCCTCAAAAGGAGATTGCTTAATGAACATATTTATTCTGAAATGTCCAATTCGAACAAGGAGCACCTTTTCTGTCCCATCCGATCCCAAGAATTTCAATCGCTCCCCTAACAACACAATCTACCATTTGAAAATCTTATCAGAATTCTATTTACCAAGAGGAAGAATCGTAGTTTTTTATTTTGATTTTTAAACCGGATCTACTTTCATATTTTTTGAAGTAGCACATTACAATCTCAATCCATTTAGTGAGTTGTCTTTCAAAATTAGCCTCTAACTTTAACGTGACGTCATCGGCGTACATATCAATTATATTTTTTGAGTTCACAAAATCTACTTCAAAACCTATGAATTTCTTTAAAAACACACCAGCAAGATCGTTTAGCGTAGCAACAAATAATAAAGGAGCTGAAAGACAGCCTTGCCGACAACTCTTTTTCAAAGCTAAAGGGTCACTCGTCCTATCACCAATAGAATACCTGATGTTACACTGAAGAGAAGAGCTCTCACAAGATTTAAGTATTTATTATTATAGTTTTATATATTTTATACCAGTCACTTGATTTTGATAATTCCTTTACACACTTGGGGTTATCGATTGACTTCGAGACTAAAGATAAACCCCCTGAAGTCTCCAATCTCCTGTGAAGAAATAATGGTAATTTCTCGGAATACAAAAGTGACAGCCAGGTAAACAAGATGCAGAATAAGGGGATTTTAATACAAATAACATCTGGCCTAAATAAAAAGAAGTATATGATGTGATCTGCATCCTCAAAGTGTACAATTTATGTCACCTGGTTGCTATACACCACACGATCAAAAGGTTTATACTGCCTAAAAATTTAGATGTTTCGATAATATTTAAGTAGACAGATACAGAGGGAGGAGATTTGCACAATATTTATCTGTTGATAGTGAGAGTGTATCTCCCCGAGACTGTGTGTCTGCTGCTCATCAAGCCTTAAGTGCACCAAATAATGACCTGAATTTTTATAGAACCCCTCATTCAATATTCCTCCATTATTTCAAACATATCGAATCTCTACCTCAAAAAATTGTTCAAGTACTTGGAGTAATTGTCTGAGGAACTTATTTGATTATATCTACTTGACAGAGCATTAAATTCAAAATCAAAAGGACGGATAACAAAATTTGAGTAATGGAACTCAAGAAAGACTGTTCTTTACTCTCAAATGAATTAATTTACTTGAACTTGGAAGATTTCCCTAGAGAAAAATCAAATAAACTGTTTCAAAGTCTGCACCTCCAAAGGAAATTTCTTTGTGACGATCCTGATTTATGGAATGATCGAAATAATTCCTGACCAGCTCTTGATACTATCATTTATTTAGAATTTGTCGATCCTGCTGAGCGTGGAGTTGGTCTCATCTGATGAATCACAGCTCCAATTCATTCTCCAATTTATCAAAGCTTAAATGTCCTTGATATAAGGAAAAATACTATTCTAAAATTTTAATTTAAAAACATATGTACTATAGAAATTACTTTAAATTTATTAAATTATATTCAAAGTTTAGATGAATAATAAATTAGGAAAATATATTAAATTTTTATCATTGAATAAAAAAGAAAATAACATTTTTTTTACATCGTGATATTTCTTAACTTTACCACAAAATAATTTTGCTTTAAAATGATAATTTTCAACTCAAACTACCCCATAATAGTTTTTAAATACGACTACTGCAAAGATTTTGTATCTATAAGAATAATTTAGGTTATAAATGTTTTTTTATAGAAAAAAGGTCAGAAAAAGGTAAAATTAATGGTAATTTAACTTTCTCTGACTACTTCAAGTAATAAATTCAGCAGTGCTAGTAATTTTACAAACATAAATTGTAAATATGGATATTATTTATTTTACGAGCAAAAAAAAGATAGATATACAGCAAAAAAAATTATGTAATGGGAATATTTGCTCTTTTTGACCAATTAGAATCAAGCGTTAGCAAAAAAAAAAAATTATAAAATATTTTTGATTGCAAATTTATTTAATTAATTTTCATGTGTTATTCAGTTTTTTGTAACACCAAAGGTTTACTTGATATTCAGATAATAACCCTTTTTTAAAATAAATATTAAAATTTCAGATTTTTGGAGCTACCTCTAAATAATTTTCAAGCCCTTTTAAAATTTATATACGATGTCTTTTGCCAAAAGTAAAAATTTGCAACCTTCGTAACTTAGCATTTCTCAAATTGAAAAAATAAGCTCCACGCTATTTTAGAGGGCACATTAAAATTTCGGACTTTTTGAAACCTCAAAAACAGGGACATGACTTTTTTTAAGGGACCAATATAATCCTTAAAAATATCATTTTCAATACATAGTTTTTATATCTAAATTACTACAAGACTTTGCTTTTTAGTGTTGGGGTTCGGCCTGAAAATACTATTTTCGTCTAAAACCGGTATGATTATAAGGAAACCGAACTAATTCAGTCTTTTAAAGAAGTTCAGCCTGGACTGATCTCAAAGAAAAGTTATAATTGGATCCGTCTTACAAAAATCAGGATCCTTATGTTGAGACCAAAAAAATGATCTATATATTGACTCCAAAAAAATTGATCCACGACATTTATTTGTCTATGGTCGTAGATCACGGTCAATAGAGCCTAAGTTGAAAATAGTGGCAAATTATTATTATGTTTAAAGATACTTAAAATTTTACAAAACTAATTCAAATGTTAGACCGTCTTATATACTTAGCTATAACATAAGTGGAAATGGTGAAATAGAAAATGTTTTTTTAAAATTAGATAAACGGGACTGAACCGGGTTTAAGTTCTCTATGACGGATAGATACAACACTACTTATTATGTCCTCTTAAAAATTATTTTTTGTAAATCAATTGTCATTTTTAAAGTACATTATTTATTTAAATTGTGCTTCATCTAATCGGTCCATTTAAAGAGTTCATTACTCTCAAGCATACAAATATTATCGTAAGTCAAGTTGCTAACACGAAGTGTTAATGATCAATTTAAAATGAGTTTATGTATATTTACGTCCTGGTGAATAATGAAGTAAAGAAAATGATACAAACAGATCCGTTTGATTCTGCGTACACTATTCATTAATCATCAATTCTAACATCTATCCAGGAATACGAGTTCATGGAACAAGCATTCATGTTTTCTCTTCCCTTTTTCAATATTTTGTTGGTCAAATTAAGGCATGTTTTTTTAGTAGAAAAGTTATAAAATGAAATAGGGCATGACCAGAGATTCAAATAATATAGTTTGGTGATTTAAAATCTGAAACAAATTTAAACCTCAATATCTTAGCAATCCTGAGATCCGTGTTTATCAAATTCAACTGACAAAACTCTAAAAGAAAAAATTAAAAATCCACTAGATGTCCTCAGAATACAATCACTGTGTGCCCATTAATGTGTACCTCCGTGCCGAGAACAAGCCGGAGGAAATTATTCAATTTACAAAACTCGTCAAATCAACTGTTTAGGATGTGGTCAATACTTTCAAGAGGTTAGATGGCTCGGGAACACTTGCAAGGAAGAATCATGATTTTTTTGGGCTAATAGCTGATAATAAATCTATGGAATTAAAATGAATTATCATCTGCTTGACTCATTGCAGGCTTCCAATCTTGAGGCAGTGACCAACATGGATAAGCAGTTCCTCATCAAAGCTTGACTCAAGTTCAGGACCACGTAAAAGCTGGAGGTGGTGTGTTTGAGTGATCGACCTACCTATGGATCCCTACATGTATGAGCAAAAGATTTGTGTTTATGAAAGAAATTGTAGTTTAAATTATTATGAAATGTTCAAGACTAAAAATCTCGACCCTGTGTTAAATGCTAGTATGTTTAATACAATAAACCAAAAATTAACGTTCTCGCCCTCACAATTTGAAGAATATTTGGAAGAAGAGCAACTAAGCTGTTATATATTTTCATTAAATTAGGTGCAAGCAGGTATGAGATGATAGCAATAAACAAAAAACCCACTCCATATCTAGCAATCATATGCACAGAAGTAAAGAAGGGATCTATGTAAAGAAAAAACGAAGTATAGCGATACCAAAAGGAGAAAATGATTGATGTGTGTCCTCTTTCTTCTTTTTTGTTCATTATTTAATGAGTCATGGGGGTGCAAACATCTCACTCTAAAAGAAGAATCCTCGCCTATCTATGGTGTTAATTGATTCAAAAATGTATCATAAAATAAATATAATTATAGTATTTCCCCTCAACTTATGTTATTTTAAATGTAGAAGGTTCTCTTTTTTATACCTCTAATTAATTTTCTTTGTGAAAACCAAATAGCAGGCACCGGATATTAACAAGGGTCTTGATTCAGTGTTACCATATCTCTTGCTCCCACCTTCTCCTCACTCTCTAACAAAAATCCCATCTCTAGACAGGAATTACAACGATGTCAGTCCTTAATTCTACTCCAAGTTCAACAAGAACTGACACTTATAACTTCAAAACAAATCATCCTAGTTACTTTTCCTCTTTCACGCACCAGTGATTATTTTATAGTTATCGATATCTCTTTCAGAATAAAAAATAATTATGAATGTTTTTGGTAAATAAGAAATTATGTTCAGCTTACAATTATACAAAGAGCATATTACTCAAATTTTAGTTTTATTTAACTCCGACAACAAAAAAACATACAGTCTATTTTCTTGTTAGCTGTTTCTGCTTCTTTTGTTCCTAATCATTGTTTATTGGTTGAATCAGGAATAATTCATTTTAATATGTGAACATTTTAGAACAAGTATTAAATAATAATCACATAATTGGGAAGAGTGATTCTCTTACTAATAACATATTTTGTGACTTCTTCCCAATTTTGGCGAAAAGATTCCGTGATACAATAAACGTAACAACGTGATTATTCCTTATGTCTGTTAAGCTTTCACTATGAAAGTTGTTCTCATTTGTCATAAATGGGTCATATACGTGAAGAAACTAAGGCTCTAGGTAAAATAAATAATGATTTTACGATCATAAGGAAATAAATATATTCTGCGAAGAAATATAAATCATCATAATTAGGTAACAAATATAGAATCCAGAACTCCATTCAAAAGTTATATTATATTTCTTTAAAAAAAGTAAAAATTCTATTAATGTAAGTATGTGGCCTGTCAACACAAAAATAGGCTATAATGATTTTTCGCAAAATTGGGTGTGGATTATACTGGGTCGTCAATTGAAATTGGAACACTTACTAATTCAAGAATTAATAAAGTCCTAAACGTTGAGGAGGAAGAATGATTGTGTCAAAAAGGCTTAACTGGATCCAGATGAGTAAAAGGAAACTGCCCAAGCCAATCCACTCCTATCCATGAGAGACTATGCAATAGATCTCGGGATTTCACATCATACTGACCATAGAACTATTAAAAAAAGGGGGTCGACAGTGCCTTGTGAGGTTGGAAAGACATTTTTGGCTCTACTGCAACCCTGATACATACCCATTGACTTAACCTTTTGGATATATATCGAAGAGAAGGGCTGCAGAGTCCGTCATCCAAACACAGATATCCTCAAAGCCACAGTCAGCAAGCACCGGCACGCCATGATAGAGGAGTACATCTGCAGCCATCCCCTGGAAGCCGTCATTGTTGTGAAAGGCGGCTACATTAATTATTAAGAGAGCTCAGACCCATATTTATTTATATTATTAATTTTGTTGAAATTATATTGTTAATTAATAAGTTTTATCTTGTTCTAGTTTAAAATTCCAAGTGTTCATATTTTGATTAAAAACTCGGTATTTGTATTCTTCAACGAAATATCATTTATTTATTTCAACAAATTTTTCTTATTAGCCCTTTGAGTGTGTCGCAGATTGTACTTAAAGTTACCATATTGATTGTGACCATAAAAGAGCAATTGACTGATTTTATTTGTAAGGCCAATATAAGTATTTTGAATCTCATAAGTGTTTTAAATCCTGACTAAAATTCTTTTGTATTTTAACTCATCCTACAACGTTGAATACTAAGCCTATATTAACTCAAATATGTCTATGAAATATTGAGCTCAATGTATATAGCATGAAAATAGATAATAAATATGGACTTTTTCCTGTTCCTAATATTTGTTCAAGCTTGCTTTATTGTTGACACACTGCATATATGAATTAATCAAAAAATATCTTTATAAATTGAAAAATGAAGGGGGAAAATAGTATTTCTGACATGATTGTCAGTTCACTGCATGGGGTCAAATGTGATTGATATGTAGAAATTGAAAAAAAATGACCCCAAAAATGTTTAAATAGGGTAATTGATTACATTTTACCATTTTTATTTATTTGGGAGATATATACTAATCATTTACATTGACTTTGAAATCCATAGAAAGGACCTACATATGGTTGTCAATCCTAAGCATTTTTTTATGTTTGGCAGCCAGAGAAGTCTTTTATTATTTTATATAGTTGTTATCATCATATTTGTAAAAAAAAAGACTTTAAACGAGCGCAATTTTATTCGTAGTTGCAACCTGAAAAGATTATGTTTTTTATAAAGCTGTTATCCTTATAGTTTTAAAATGTATGGCTTGTGTCGAGCTTAAGACTTTTTGTAGTTAGATGTTTATTTTTTAATTTTCCATAGCTGTGATAATTATTTCTTAATTTTTGTGGAGGAAACATCTAAGTATACAGTGTGAGTGTACCCATAGCTAATGTAGAGTAACACTGAATATTAGGAGGGGAGCTATAAGAGAACTCCTTTTGGACTAAATAATATTAGAATTGAAGGTCAGCATTAGAATAATTTCTGCCTATATCCTTGCTCGGTACGGAGTGGGATTTGTATTGATTTCCTTCATCTCACGTCATGACGCTAAGGTTTTCTCTCCCCAAACATTGTTCTTATTTTCACGATTCATTTTCTGTTTCTTTTTTTTTAACAATATTTTTGATAACTCCTCTGATCTTTAAAGGATCATATTTTATACCAATCCCTAGTACCTAATTCCTAAGGACAGTTCTTAAGACTGGAACGCACCGAATAAATAAGGAACGGCACAACACAAGTCACAACTGCTTATATCGAATCTAATAAAACGTGATAACAGCCAAGCTTTTCTCTTCCAAACCATTCTTCAAAATATTAAGGTTACCATTTTGATTCTTGGGTTCTTTTTTTTTTTTACATGCCTGAAAAGGTCACTGATGAGTATGAGTGTAATTCCTTGTTAGACTTTGAGTAGAATTGAGGATCGACATCATGTAATTCATGCCTAAAAACTTGTTTGTATTTGTTTATTTCCTTACTCTCACGGTTGATTGCAGCTAATTTAATAAAAGATCATAACGGCTAAATTTCTCTCTTCCTAAAGATTCTTCAAATTGTCTAAGGGACCACGTTAAACTTTGGTATATTTTTCGATACATAATAGCAGATTACATTTTGTATGGTATCTCTAAATAAGTACAATTTATGTAGATCTATAATTCGTTAGTTAATGAAGAAATATATCACAAATATTGCAAAAGAACAATACATCATGGCTAATTGAACAACAAGTTTATGATTATATTAATGCATAAAAAGCCCCTCCTCTCCCAAAAAGACAAAGATTTTTTAGAGGATATATTATTATTGTTGATATATTTCAATACCTACTTTTCAAAAGTATATATTTACATATATAGTTTATATAGGTATTTCAACAACTATTTAATTAATAACATACACACACAATGTCTCTTTCTATAGCTTTTCTTTTCAAAGCAATTTATTTTATGACTATAAGTATGTTGTTATATTTGTATATGTTTCCCCTTTACATACAATTACAGTAGAGGGTGCACCTTATGTCTTGGAACGATAGTCTAATGTATGAAAGCTTTTTAATTTTGCGTTTCTTTTGAAAAAGGTATCATTTACCAAATGTAATAAAGATTACTGCTGTTTGAACAAGTGTAAAAAAATTGAAGCTATCTTAGGACTCCCAACGCCGTTATGAAAAACCCCTTTACGAATCTGAAGGAGAAGTGTTTCCAGTACTGAATGACAATGTCGTCCCTATTCGTGAACAAATTGGGAAAAACTCTGACCCAGGGAATGTAAATTAAAAGTGCAAACCAGAAACAGTACAATAGCAAAGCTGGATCCGGACGAAGTCTCCCGGACCTACCAAAGCTTCCGGCGGCGGTGTGGCTGAGGTTATCAAGAGAAGCAGATCTCATTATGAATAATTGAGTGTCATTAACTGTATCAAAAACATTACCTATCTTAAAGTTCAGAAACAGTTTTTATCTAATATTCTATAGAAAAGTTGACACAAATTGTTGATTTTTTTAACAATAAATTATATTTTTTGTGATGTAAATTTTATGTCTGTAACCTATTGATTTTTGAGAAAAAGGTCCTCTGCTCCAATTGTCTCCTTTACTTATTTATTAAAGTTGGTACTACATAATTTTATATACTAAAATATACTTAAATTGCTTATAAATAATTACTTTATAAATACCGAAATATAATTTAAGGTTCTTTATTGATAATATTGAAATATTTATGAACAAATTATTTTTCAAAGAAAATATATGGGAGAAAAGATTATATTATTTAAAAAGCAATGGATAATTTATTATATCTAAAATATCTAATAAAAAAGTATAAATATATCGAACCCGTAACACAAAAGCAAACTGAAATAAATTTTTTCAAAGTTATTACATACTGGATATAATGTAAAATATTCTGGGTAATGTTTTGGAGACTGTGCCGTAAATTATGTTTAAACTACCAAAATCATTACTATTAATGAATTAGGAATTGATAGATGCTATTTGAAATACCATATACAGTCCAAATTTAGTTTTATAAAGAGAGAGGAGACCCAAAATTTGCAGTAACATTTAAATACAATTTCATTTTAAAGAAGAAGGCTGCCGAGACTATTAGCATCTCCATCCGTATTGTCTAAAACATCAAGAGGTTCTTTAGAGCCCATAGAGCCACGAAAACCAAAACTTCTGCAGCAACAATTGGGCTGAAAACTGGCCTACCTTCACGTTGGCCTCCTGCACCCCTGACCTCATCACCTGTACTTTGCAGTTTGGGGTATCTTGAACAAAAATGTCTACCACACCTTTAATCCAAATTTGGATTTACGCCATAACTACTTTATAGATAAGTAAGGCCACAGTGTGTCGAGTCAGAAATCTTTTGGGCATTTGAACAACATTAAGATCAAGCCTAGGATTGGTAGACCAAGCAAGTTGAAGTCCAAGGAGGTAAAGAAGTCCCTTGATGTATTTTGCCAAGTACACCAAGAAAAAGACCAATGTGGGTCCGCTCCACAGTTCGCAAAGCCGTCCAAAAGCTGTTTTTAACTCATTCAAAAGGATTGAGTTTTTGTCGACGACTTCTGAATGACTTAAAACACAATGGAAATTGATTTTTTTTTTCAGTCACTGTTAACTGGGGCGGGCTGAAAACAAAGGAGTTAGAAGATGGAATATGACTAGTTATATTACAATTTTAAGCATAAAAATATGACAAATTTCAAATGGATCGGAAAACGTTTTTAGCTGCGAAACAAGATTGAAATATCTTTGTTTAATATCTCGTATTATTTTATTATATTTCATTGTTAAGCATGGTAATTGGAAAAATTCAAGTTTAATAGTAAACACATTAATATATTATTGATTGGTATCTTGTTATGAAGAGTTTCTTAAGTATAGACCAGTGGTTCTCAAAACTAAAAAGACTACAAAAAAAAAAAAAAATAGAAGATCCTATTCTATTGATTTCAGAAGCCAATAAAAAATATTTTGGACATTTTACACCAAATAATGGAGAAGCCTGTTGCTTAGGTGATGGAATAATAAGATTTTTAGAAAAAAAAAAGTATTCCATTGTAGATATTGGATGTGATAGTAAAAATGTCAATACAAGATATAAAATCGGAGTTATCAGATTTTTGGAAAAATATCTTCAAAAACATATTGAGTAGTTTGTTTGTATGCTGCATGCAAAAGAGCTTCCTCTATACCATTTCATTACAAAGATAGATGGAAAAAAAGCTGGGCATTGTAGATTTTCTGGACACACAGGAAAAATCTGAAAAATAAAATGTGTGAAACTTTGTTCGTTTTCCAGTTTTTCGAAAATATTAAGATGAAATGTAATATGCTATATCAGAAGGGATTACTATGTTAATAACAATAGAAATATTAGGACTCTCACCAAGACCAAGCAAGTATCCAACATCAATGATGGTGTTAGTGATTCTGGTCTCAACAGAAAAATTGTCTTGGTCTTTTCGCCGCGGATTAAAACGCCAACGTGAGCTCTTTTTTGTTGTATCATGGTTATCTTGCAGGTCTTATTTATATACTGTATGATAAATGAAAGCTGATAATTTCAGCTTTCAGGTAATTTCCTTGACTTTTTGAATTGCACTCACTAAACTTATCAAAAGGTGCGAAAACCTTTTAAATAAACAATATTGTACCTTTCCTATATTTTTTATTTTTATTCAAGATTGTTTTTCTGTTGACTCACGACTTATTTTCTTTGAATGATTTCTAATTAATGTAATGATCTATTTGTGTAATAATCAATTTGCTTACTCAATGAATGACGAAATTATGTTAAATTAAAGTTGCATAATATGTTTAAGTGAAAGTAAATGGCCCAAAAAGGAAGTGAAACGAATGATATTATAATGTGACTTGAGAATTGAGTTATTTTCATAACATTAACCCCATGCTAAGGAATAAATAGTTAGAATGATAAATGACTAAATGTTCAAGTACAGTTCAAAACGTAATTTCTATGTACAAAAAATTATAAGAGGCTATTGTGCATTATATTAAATTCCTTATTGAATATCTAATTTTGTTTTCAAAGAATGCAATCTTTTTATATATTAGTATAAAAAAATTACCAATTAGATAAATAACCAAAAAGTTGACAAAGAACGTATGTTTGATTGTAAGTCAATGCACAAATATGAAAGGAAATCAGCTGAATGATTGTTTTGCAGAGCTCGGAATAATTACTATTTACACGACAACGTAATTAGTGGCGTTTGTCAAAATCTATGAATCAAGTTGCAAAACGAAGACAACGTGATTAATATTTGTACAAGGCTGTGGTAGTAACAACTCTTTTTTGTCCGTTTGAGGCGTTGTTTTTACTTGAATATTACTACAAAATTAACTAGGTATACCACAGTGTTAAGAAAACTCGCTTTTGGATGATTTGGCTGGGGATTATTCGCTCTTGGAAAATTCTCCTTACGTATACGTCAGAAGATTAAAAGGAAAAGTGATAACGTCACCTGTGCCACAATAAAAAGTGACATTTTACCTGAGAAAAAAAAGATCCCTGCAACTAGGAATCTACTCAAGGTAAACCATCGCGTTTCTCCACTTTATTTTAAAGATTTCGCATGACAATGTGGTAAACCTAAGTATAATGAGTGTGATTTGTGTTAATTTCCTTCCTTGCCCTCTCATAGCAGCTAGTCAAAATGCCATGACTGTTATGTTGTACTCCACTCACAGATTCCTCATATTCAAACAAGATATTTTAAATAAATATATCTCACTTCTGTACAAAGATGGAAACAAAAAAGTTGGAGATTACAACTTTGACCTACAATTGATGACACCTCAGAAATTGTCAAGCAGCTCAGATCAACCACCACACCATCCAGCGTGTTTGCAGATAACTGGAAGATGGTTTTGGCCACAAGGATCGTCCTCGAAGTGGGAGGCCAGTCAAGCTAATACCCAAAGATACCAAAGACTCTTTTCAAGGCAACCCAGTTAGATCCATTGGTGAATTTGTCCGTCTACTGTGTCAAAGGTGGTCAAGGCTGCTTGAGAAGGAAGTTAAAGAAGTTTGAGGAGATTCCATTCTTGACAAAAACATCAACAGTTCCTTGTGAAGCGTTGTAGGATTCTTAATAGTGACTTCTTAATTAACTTTTTGAATTTCTAGAGTCCAAACCTGAACACGATTGACTACAGAATCTGGTTTGATATGGAATATAAATCTGGCAAGTCTTAGTCATCAACATTGGAGACCTCAACTCCTTCGTGAATAAGGAGTCTAAGAAAATGAGACGCATTTCCTTCTCACTTGTATGCAGAGCCTTCTAGCCCCGCTTGGAAGCTGTCATTGCCATCAATATTGGGCTAGTTCCCTTATATGTTGAGTTCAAGTTGATATATTCTACAAGTTGTAACTTTTATCAGCAAATTGTTCAAGTTACAACAATAAAATGAAATGATTAATTGTAAATGAAGGATTTACCGTACATGGGATGAGAGTAATGCAATAATTCAATTAATTTACTATATTACTCATAAATACATAATACTCATTTAGTTTTAATGGATCTAAATCAAATGAAATCACCATTCATATTTGTTAATTAGAAAGACCAACGTTGTAATTAAATAATGCATTTTAAAACGAAGAAATTACAGTTTGTACTATTATCTTATACAAATTCTAATTTCTCTACCCGGTATATTTAGTGAATCATTTGCTTGCAATTAAAATAGTGCCTTGAGCAAAATGCTTCATTAATGAAAGACAACACATATTAATTAATGTCAAAGACATTGTGGGTCTTTATGATGCATTTATTTAGTTTTCCATGTCATCATCATGCGTAGAAAATGCTCTTTGAAAGTCATTAAACTTCAAGAGGTTTTTTTAAGTACAAAATGTTTATTGTATCCGTATAGATATAAAAATGGAGAACATTTTGTTTTACGTCATATACTAGAAGGATGTAAAATGTGTCAATCCACTTCCAAAAAAATATACACTTAAGTATAAATAAACATGTACGAAAAATTCATTTTTTCTTTATTATGTATTTTAAAAATTTAATAGTGAGAGTCCAGACTGTTTAATAATAATAATAATTATCGACCACCATCTTTAAAAATAAATAAAAGATAAGTATTAATACACTGCTTAGTGACATATCAAATCATTATCATATGATAAACACTAAGCAAAAACGATTGATGACGAGATAAATGGTCACATATAGTGCACAGTAATGTATAATAAATTTAGAGGATTGCAATATACTCGTAAATGTATCTTTGAAAGAAGGACTTGAGCATATTCATTTGAGCAGTTGTACTCTATACAAAAAATAAATGCTTTACGTTCTTTTCTAATTGTATTTGAAGTTTGTCAATTTATACCATAAAATTAGTAAATGACAAAATCATCAGTTAATAGGTAGAGTTGTATAAAATATGACCTTTCGACAGGGATGTCATTCAAAGTTGTATAATACCATAGATCAACCCTAAAACTCCAAAGAATCAACATTGAAATCCCAAAAAAATAATAATAGTTTACAAGTATATCAATACAATTTGACACTACTCACACTGAAACATTTATATTTCATTTTCTTTTCCTCCTCTAATAATGTCAGCTGATCATCGTATATAACCATTTTCTTTATTCATTGGAAGCCCAAACAAACAAGTAAACAAGTTTTGTAGATACTTTGGCAGTTTGAAAATGTTTGAGAGGAAAGCAGTTTTTTCAACAAAAAAATTAAAAAATTTTGATGGAAAAAAATTTCAAAAATTCACAGTTATTCACAAAAGAAATAATATCTTATAAAGAAAAAAAAATTAAAATTCACGGCTATTCACAAAAAAGTTAATATTTTAAATTTTTTTACAAAAAATGGATTTTTATGGAATTAAAAAAAATAATCCAAAAACCAAGCACCTCGGCCCTTCCCCCCTTAAAAAAAATCCCCTTGCAGATGCCCCTTCGGTTGTCTAGGATAATAAATAAAAAATATTTTGTTACATCAAATTGAGGCACATTACGTACAAATAAACAATTTTGTAACTTTGTCAATTATAAAAATGATCTGATTGTAAAAACTGACTCGGAAAGAATAATCTTTTTGGCAAGAGATGTTAACTTAGCAAGGAAAAATAGAATAACTAATATTTCAAAGAAGTTGTTTTAATTATGTCAAACTTCAAACTAGACGAAATTGAAGTATGATCGACGTGAGAGACCTAAAAAAGTTTTTGATTCTTGATGAAAATAAATTATTAAACTTTAAGTTTGTTTATAACTTTGTAGCTATCATTTATATTATGCTCGTTATTAAAAATTGTTATTAAGTTGTGCCCTCATCAGTCTAGCAGTTCAAGCGGTTCCCCTTTTTGAACCGGTGGAACCCCTGCTGGAACTTTGGTTATTACACACTCTGCATATAAGGTAGTGCAGACCCGTTTGTATCTATTATCATTTCCCCGACTCGAATTTTCTAGCAAGAAAGAGACAAGACCGCTGAAATGAAAGAAGCTAGACCGGTAGAGATAGAACTGTTGAATCTGAACTAGGCACAAGCTTGACTTTTATTTGTATTTTCTATTCTACTTATACTTTTCTTCTTGTTTAATACCAAATCACTGATTTTTTTATTTTTTTATCAGATATTAAAAGACTTAATTTTGTCATTGCCATATTTCTATAATCATTTTGATTTATTTGAACATTTTTGTAAAGAAAGATATTTTTATTTATTAAATATTGAAAAAATGTATGAAGAAAAATGATATCCTGAATCTTAATGTTCAAGTTGATTATTCAATACGGGCTATTTATCTAGAATAAGTGTTATTTCAACACTAATACTAATACATAGGCGTATAGATATCATAAAACTAATCTATATAGCATATAAATGTGTACTATTAAAATAGTCGAAAATAACATAATTTGCCAGTGTGCAAATAAAAAAACTCAAAAATAACGTAGTTAACCTGACAATTTGACAGTTTTGGAGAAGAGCAGCTTAGCTGTCATAACGTTTCATTAAATTAGCTGCTAGCAGCTTTGAGATGAAGGAAATAAACACAAATCTTCATTCTTCAAAAATATGGGCAGAAAATACTCTGATATCGATTCTCAATTCTACATCGAGTCCAACAAGGAATTACGACTATAACTCCGTAACGAATCCTCTAGGTACTTTTCGTCTTTTATGCATTAAAGACTACTTAACCCAAAGAATAGTCTTTAAGAATAATAATGATAGTATTTTTGGAAAATAAAAATACCGCTTACAGGTTGAACCTACTACAAAAATCCTCTTCCATTACCATACTTTTTTTATTTCTGATTATTAATTACCTTGTAATTTTTCAATATATGTATATAATTTTTAAATTAGAAAGTGTTTAAAACATTATTGTTTTAATATATTATATATTTTTGCAAAAAAAAAAACAATTAGTCTAGTGGATAAATTAATAATATATAAAAAATAAGTTGATATTATGTAGGAAACGTGAAAGGATCATGTGGAAAATATAACAAACTAAGATTTTAATTTATTACTTATTTTGAATATAATAAATATAGAGTTTATAAGTTACTATCAAAAACACTGATGGTAAGGTAACCTCTACAATGAACGATCCTTTCATTAAAGGAGATTATATCAACTGAGTAAACAAAACATGAAAAGTGTGTCAGAAGGCGTGGGACGAGGATATCTAAATCGAAGCTCAACCTTTGTGAAATCTTTAAAATTTTCTTTGTGGTTATTTAGTAAAAACATAAAAAATCTGGTATTTTTTTTTATATATATATTAACCCAGGAAGATGTTTTTGTATCAATGCTTTTCAAACTTTTTAGATTATGTACCGGCTGAGAAAACATCCAAGAACCAACATTATTCAAAACTTTTATTATTTGACTATAAGTTTTGTTTTTATATAAAATACCTATTTTTTATAAGAGATATGGGGGTTATTTGATAAGTTTTACACCCCTATCCCTCTAATTAAGCCTCTGTTTGATAACTAATTATTTATAGTGGTACAGGGTGATTACTCAAAAATTAGAATCCTCTTGGATACCATCTAGACTCATTTCTAAAAGTCTGACAATTTTCTTCTTAACGCCATTTGAAAGCCCTGACATAGAAGGTAGAATATGATGTTTGTTTTGTATTTGTGCTATCAAAAATAATACAGCAACAGCAAAACGGCAGAGGGTGTGCAATCTCCTCTGCGCACCTCGGCCTGAATAGCTTCGTACGGACCCCGAGTCATCTTCTGACCGAGTACATGAAGGCGAGTAGGCTGTAGAGGGCGGATAAAGTGCTGCCGTTCTTCAAATACCACGGTGAGAATGTCAATACTTAGAATTTACCCCTCCCGTATCAAGTTTGTGTTTAGGAGTATTGATATATAGACATATTTTACATAGATGAAACAACTGGATAATTGCTGTAAAGCAAATACATATTAAATCCCTGTTTCATGCTATATCAAATCCTTGAGTATGTAGGTATATTTACATACATGGCATGGCATGAAATATGTAACACTTATAATAATTAGAACATGAAGCTCGTTGATTGTAAATACATTTTCCTTAAATGTGTGTAAGGATATCAATTTGACTAATTGTTACACGGCATGAGTAGATCCAATTATAATTTTTGGTAATACAAAAGGGAGGGAGGTGGAAGAGGAACAACTTGTAATAAACGGAATAATATATAAGGCTTTGTGTGTCCTTTCAATTAATGAACTAAATCCACGCATATAAATATTTATAAGGGGGTATCCACAAATTACGAGGCCACTGAGACTAAAATTCTACAAAGTCCCCCTGGATAGACGAGTGCCTAGACACAAAAACTTTGTGTTAAGAAGAAATTAAGATTAGCACTTAAAGAGTCATAGTTAACTCAACCGTTTAACAGCGCTAGGATGAAACTTTTAATAAATATATTTTTAATCGTAGGAGACAGGGACTAACGGCCCTACCCATTTTAAGCAATCACCTTCATATAATGCTTATTATTTTGAGTGGTCCATTGACTAATTCAATAATGGAAGAAGGTTGAGTGTGGAAATTAATTTATTTTTCGATATATTAAAGCATAGGCAATTAGTCACAAAACAAACCAAACCTGAGCTGTCTAGCTTACGTACAAATCGAGAAAATGATTGTTGAATATGATCGACGAATATCCATTCGCGCACTCCAAGCAGTTGGGCCGTGTACACCGTCAGCAAGTCTGAAACGTTGGAGAGGAAGAAAGGCTCTATCAAAGGGCCAAACTAGACCGAAAAAGTTAAAGAAAACGGCCTAGGCCAATCCCTTCGAGTCAATGATGGCCCATGCAGGAGATCTCGGAGTTTCACACCAGATGGTCCAGAGAGCTATCAAAAAAGTGGATGGAAAGAGTCTTGTGAGGTTGGTCAGGCCACTTTTGAAATCTGTAATGAAAGAAATCCATCTCCTCCTTTACAAGACACTTTTTAATTATCCCATGACTTTACCTTTTGGGTGCGTGTCGAGGGAAGGCCTTCAGTGTCCGTCATCCGAACACCGAGGCCCTCAAAGCAACTTCAGCCAGTAATGGAACGCTATGCCAGAAGAATACATCCGCATCGGGTTCCTGGCCTTCTACTGCTGCCTGGAAGTCATTATTGCCACTAATGGGGGCTACATTAAACCCAATCAATTCGTTGTAATTCAAGAAAAATTGTTGTGTACTATTTCATACGAGAGCATCTCAACAAGATTTAAAAAAATTATTGGAAATGACTTCAATAATCCAGAAGTTATCAACCAACTTCATGTTCTTGGGTTAATTGGTAAACTGTTTGAAGGTCCATCGATGAATAACTTAAGTAGGAAATAATTATGCGACTATCAAAATATAGACAAGGTACAGAACACCTCTAATATTTCGCCGTATTCAATAATAATCGTTTTCTTTACGTGTATGAATACATATTATACAAATATGTTACGTACCATGTTCCACTGGCTCTAGCAAGTGTGTTTATCACCCTATTGCCTAATTACGCTTGCAGGAGTAGGTTGTGCTTGTTTAGTTGTAACTGATATTCTTTAAAAACAGGCCAAGAAGCTGCCTTTACTGAGGTTAAAAGGGCTAAAATAGTGACGTTTCACGAAGAAGGCTATTCTAAGCACGAAATTGCTGTAAAGTTGTGCTGTAGAAAGACAGCTGTTCAAACTGACATATGTAATTCTACCAAATAATGGATAAATATTGACAAAAAGAGAACAGAATGCCCCCCTCAAAAAAAAAAAAAAAAAAAAAACGTCCACAAGGGATGAGGCCATGATGAACTTCTTAAGAGTTCAACAAGTTCCGGCAAAAAAAAAAAAAAAATCAGTCTAATTTGATTTGAAAAGGGTACAAAATAAGAGTCAAGCACTATTTTAGGTCATTTGACAAACCGCTCATATTTTGTTTTGTTTTAGGAGTACATTCCTTTTCTTTTATAACGTTAAAAATGTCCCAGGCGGTCTTGAACTTTTGCAAATGACTGTAATTGTTAGGAATGGGCGAAAGACTTCTCCTATGAAGTAGTTAGTATTGAATCAAACTATAAAACTCTTATGGAAAAAAATGTAAGTCATTAAAATATCTGAAGTTGGACTGTATATTGGCCATCATTAGTTTTAAAGGGACAAGACAATAAATATTCAAGATGTCAGCACTAAATCCAAAGCTCCTTTTTAGCTTCCATGTAGAACTAGATCATTCAAATCGGATACTATTAGCATCTTAAATAAAATGCTTGAAATAGAAAGTTATAATATAATTGATAAAGCCACAAGTAATTAATAAAAAGATAAAAGAATATGGATCACTAAATTAAAAGAAGCAAATTCCGGTTTGTTAATAGACATTTCCATTTCAAAATCCAATGGAATCATAATAAATAGATATTTTCATAAAAATTATAGCGAGAAAACTTTAATTTCAAAATAGAATAATTATATTTACGATAAAAAAATCAATCTGCTTTGGAATTTGATGGAAATTTAAACAATATAGCAAATTATATAACTTAAGAAAGTGTTATTCAGTGCTTCAGTCAATGGATACTGAAGAAATATCTATTTATATTTTATCTAGTTATGTATGTGTCAGGTAATATAATATCACTTATGAATAGTATAGAAAAATATAATAAAGTACCATAATTAATTAACATTTATATAGGAGTAATTAATAAAGAGTTATTTAATAAATGAAATATTCAATTTTAATCAATTCATGGTTATTGTTAAATGCATGTAATGTCCAGCAACCGCTTCTTTGATAACTTTTAAACTGCAATGTTCACTTTTTATGTATTACATTTATAGAAGCAAGTTTCCCAATGACGTTTCAAATATATATACAGAAAGAGAGAGAGAGTTATTTAATAGAACTGTTGTGTCTTCCGAACAATTTTCATGTTGCCTAACCTGATTCTAATAACATTGATATGGGAAAACAAATTCAATACAGTTTTTTCTTTAAAAAAAATATTCAATAAAAATATGAAACAATTTTTTAAAAAGCCCATAAAACAAGACTTAGCTTTATTTAAAGAAAGGACGGTTTAAAAATAAGGTTTCTGAAAAAAGTAGTTAAATGAATTATTGGAAAAATTAATATTGAAATACATTGGTATATAAATGACCTTTAAGTTTCCCCAAATAATATTTTTTTAAAGAAGTAAGGTAATGAAAATGAAAAATTGAATTCCCCTAATAGATGGACTATTAATTTTTTGCGAAAAAGGATTCATTAATCTTGCTTTTCAAGATCGGTAGATATCAGATGGAAGAAGGTATATGGAGCTTTTATTACTATGGATAATTAATGATTCACATATTTATTTATAGGAAGATGGTTAGATTGAATGTAACTACATAATTTGTCTTCTGGGTTCAATTTGTCTTTACTCATTAATTCATACTCACAAAACTATAGACAGCAGAGCAGAATAATCATTAAAAAGATTCCATTGGGGCATGAATCCTATTTATTTTTATAGTAGTTTGTTTTGATCGCCACGAATTGTGAAGCTTACTTACGGCTAAGAGATTGAAACAAAATGGATTACATAATTTTTTTATTTTAGTAAATAACTTGTTTACTAGCGGAAGTA
Organism: Lepeophtheirus salmonis; assembly: GCF_016086655.4. Lineage (NCBI taxonomy): Eukaryota > Metazoa > Arthropoda > Copepoda > Siphonostomatoida > Caligidae > Lepeophtheirus > Lepeophtheirus salmonis. The sequence goes on from NC_052135.2 coordinate 54,952,213, forward strand.
TCCGGCATTGCTGGGAGTTAATAGGCGTCGACGAACATACAAATTTTAATAATCATATAAATGATAACAGAAAAATAATTCAGAAAGGCAGGAAATTGAGAAAAACAAAGTTGAATGGAGGCGGATGAAGGGGAAAGGTCCAGAGGAGCTTTGGATGTCTAATCACATACTAAAAAATATAGAACCAGAGGAATCAGCAATTCGTTGATTTATTCATCATTGGAGTGTACTTTCCATATTGATTAAAAGCGAATGTCAATTACCCCTGGACTCACTGGTCTAGGTACATCCTGTTTCAAGTAGACTGTCCCAGAGGAAGGAGGTGGTGGACATTGTGATACCTACTGTGAAAAAGTCTGCTTGGTATGTGAATAGTGAACCATTGCTCCAGATAATAATATTCTCTGAGTATCAGAAAGAAGAATGAAAGGGATTGAAAGGATCTTGAGCATCAGGGGACAAGACACTCAGTTGGAGGACTCCTTTGTTAGGACCAAAAGAATACCCAATATCATTTGTGAGATTTCCATGATTAGTCTTTCAGAGTTGAGGATGTTCATCCATAACTAACCTTATGAAGTTACGCAAATGGCCATTCCACAAACAAAGCGTTGAAAGTGTAGTGAAAATAGTAACTGAAGCCTCCCCAATTTCTTTTCACACCAAAAGAGATATAGAGGGATTAGGGATCAAGATAAATGCAGGAGTCTATTGTCAAAAAATCAATCAAATCAGGAATTGAGCAACATGACTATGTCTATTCGTTAATGAAAGGTTGTTTTTTTTTATTGCAGAAAACTTGGATTCTTAATATTCAACTGTCTGTTAGGTGTACTATAAAGCTCAGAGCTATCTAACTTCTATAAAAACTTCCTCTTCCGATTTTCAAAGAAAAAATAAATTAAAAAGCACCCCTCATTCTAGAAAAATAATCCATTAACTGATATACTTAATACTCCATTGGTACAATACTAAGAACGATTCCTTAGTGGATATAAGGTAAATCAAAGGTCTTTGACAACAAGATTGATTTAAAAAAACTTATTGAAATTCATTATATTTATATATATATATCAATTTTAACCGGTAGAGTATTATATGTCGATATTACCACTTCAAGACTAGAAATACAGCGTAATCTTGATGTTATCTCACAGCCTTTCTTTCAAAAAGAAATGAAAAAAAAAAAAATGGGCCAAACTATGGGAATATTATTCATTTGATACTAGAAAATTGTTCATATGTTACAATGAAGCTAATTTGAGTTTAACCACTCTACGTTTAGAACACCTTTAAGTAGTATGATTAGTAATAAAAACGAGAGACAACACTGGATATAGCGTAAATTTTCCTTTTAATGGTATAATTCAATTACTACATGGACTTAAAGTAGTTGAAACAGGAAAGGAAAGTGTACATCGGAGGGGACAATAGGAAAGACATTGCTTCCTCAGTCCTCATTAATATTTTGAATTATATTCTTTTTAATGCCCTCATTGCGGAAATAATAATGAGTCTCGTTTCCTCTTGAGTTCTGTTTCTGATGTGTGTCTGAGCTTTTTTAATCAATAATGTAGCCGTTGTTAGAGACAGTGATGGCTTTGAGGCGGCGGCAGCAGAAGGCCTGGCTCCCGCTGCAGATGTAGACATATGTCATGGTGCACCAGTAGGCTGACCGTGACTTTGAGGGCCTCAGTGGTTGCAAGCAAAGGTGTAGTCGAGGGTGTTGGCATCAGGGCTTCAGAAGGAGGGGGGTATAAGTGTCAAAAATAGTTTGATCTCAAAAGACTCATTTAAAAGAGTTTTGCAACGGAGGAGAGGGTTTTCTTTCATTGCTGGTGTCAAAAGAAGCCTTTCCACCGTCACAAGGCTCTTTTCATCCCCTTTTTTGATAGCTCCCTGGACAGTCCGGTAAGAAACCCCAAGATATCTTGTGCTAGCCCTCTTGGACTAGGATGGATTTGCCTGAACTGTCTTATTTAAATCTTCCATGTACAGTTTGGCCTTTTTGACCTTCTTTCTCTCAAATGTTTTGTACTTGCTGATGGCGTAGACGGTGGTCCTGGAGAAACCAAACTGCTTGGATTGTGCAAATGGAAATTAGTCGATCACGTTGGAGCTCAGATTTGTTGTTTTTTTCTAACTAATTGTTTATGCTTTAATATATCGAAATATGAATTAACTTTTATCCATCAAACTTCATTTAATTATTGAATTAGTAAGTGTTCAGATTTCAATCTACCATCCGGTAGAGGGATGTCATTTGGGAGCAGGACTCGGTACCTACATTTGGATCAAAGAAATAACAAAATTGGGTGAAGGAAGATTCGTCTATGTCTGGGGAAAATATTTGTGTTCATTGTTTTCCATGAGCTCTTCCCTCCCAATTATAACATATTATGTGTAATTGAGGTGAAGGCCTGTGCCACATATCACATCAGTTTGCTGACCCTAAAGGATAACATTCTTAAGGCCTGGAACAGTTTGTCCGAGGATATTATTTACCATTCTTGATGCAAATTCAGGTTTCTCTTAGAGACCATGATCGAGGCTGGCGGCAACCATATTAAAAAAATAAGATAAGTTAATAAAAATTTAAAACATTATCATATTTTTTGGCAAAAATAAGGATAATCTAAAAAATACTCCATTTGTGAGTTAAGGAACACAAACATTGTCATTTATGCCAAGAAACGCTTGGTTAGTCAAATACAGCAAATAAAATATCTTTAAGATTTCTGAACAAGTTATGATTAAATTCAGAGTGGATAACCAAAACTTGTAGTAGCATGACCAAATTACAAAAGTTTGATTTTTATGGAATCAATAAAAGACAACTCAAAACCTATTTTGGTTATGCTTATATACTAGATTTACCTATATATTTTTTAATCAATCACACTGGTATTGCCTTTTTTGCTGCTTGTTCTGGCATTTTCTACACTTTGAGACATTACATTAAAAGAGTTTGTTTCAGCAGGCGTTTTGTTGCGTAATGAAACTTCGGTACAAATAATAACTAGTATCAAATTGTAATTAAATCTACTGCAATTTTTGGGTCCCTATACCGGGTTTTTTTTCAGAGCCACAATTTGTGAGTTTTAATTCTTCAAATACGTGAGTCCAACTCTTCCTCCGCGCTTTCTATACTGAAACGTGCGTTCATATTTACCGGAATATTAAATATTATGTACTTTAAAATTGGGCAAAAAAACTAAAGAAAAAAAATAAATATATATATTTTTTTGAGTTATACCTATTCATACAATTACTACCTCAAGAAAAAAGAGTAGTGTAAAAAGTTGATTTATACGTTTATTGTTATGTTAGATGGTAACTAACAGAAAAAAAAATGTGAGCACATCTGTAGCAAAAAGGATTTATTATATTATGTATGTAGATCATAATACATACATATGTTTTGTATCTTAAAAAGGAAGGGAAATCATACCATAAAATATCAGCATTATATGTCATTTAAAAAAAATAGAGGTCGCAAGTTGGTTAACAACGAACTTTGAGCGCCTGCAAGACCTGCGGGTAGGACGTTGTTTGTTGTTTTGGAGGTTATTCAAAGTGTTTGGTGTGGGTTAAAAAAATGGCATGGATAAACAAAGTATTTATTCCACAATTGACATGTGACTACTGGTCTTCTTGTCAACCTCCAATGGCCAAGTCATCTTTTTCATGGAGATCGTGGGATCCTTCTCAATTTTTTGTTTAATGGCAACAATAATATCATCACGTTTTTATTTGATCCACCGCTTCCTGACTTTCTTTCCCCACCTTTTCCATAATTCAGAGCCCTAATGATTTGTCTCTCAGTCTTGCGAATATTGATATTTTTTTAGTTTATTCATGTCCAATTAGAAGATGAATAATATTACACCTATAAATTTGATTAGTTTATTTGAATATCGAGACGTGATGGGATATATTAATTCTTTGTTAAAAAATGTTATGAACCAATAATTCACTCATTGGAGATAGTATTGTCCACTATCGAAAAATCCTTTAAAATATTAAAAAGAAAATTATTGAGCTTTAATTAAATCTCTTTCAAAATGTTCTATTTTCAGTATGTACATGGTAAAATACATATTTCATTTTTAATTATGAATTATGTAACGTAATTTGATATCAAACCATTGCCAAAAGGAAATATATAATTAATTAGTTTTGTAGTTTTTTTGAAGACTATGATAATACAAAATATTGGTGTAAGGGATTATACTATTTAAAAAAAAAAATTAAAAAAAAATGGGATATGTGATTCGCCATAATACAAGGAAGCTGGAACAATTTTTATCAAAATTGAGTCCAGGTTACTTTTGGAAGCATTTAAAATGTTACTATACTTAAGTAATATGAAAAGAAATATTTGCAGCTCATCTACGTCTTAAAATAATTGGTCCACCAATGACGCAACACCTCAACTTTATCATCCAAAAATAGAATTGTCTTTTATATAAAAAAGTAATAAAACAAATTTTATTTTATAAATAAAAGTAATTATATTTTTGAGCTACCCACCACACCAACAAAAACTCTGCAGATAAAAATGCATATCAATTCCTCTTAAAGGCATTTTATTAGTTATTTTTTGTTAATAAAGAATCAAAAAGTACCAAAATACTGATACCTATCATGGTACTGGAACTTTTAAATATTTTGATAGAGGAATAAATGTGGGCTGATAGGTCCAAATCGAAATCGGAAAACATTTATATTGGGAAAGTATCAAATATCTGCATTGTATCAGTATCGAAGAAATTTTGATATTTACTTCGATATTTCCTACGAGCAGCAGGAGCCGACATTACCCGGTGTAACTAGGCGTCGACTAAAAGACAAATTTTGTTTAATAATATAAAAGAAAATTCCCCAAAAATTATCAGTTTTACTCTCCGTTTTTCATGAGTGCAATCACAAATAATTACTCAATACTTAGATGCTCTCTTCTCAATAATGACATAAGAATAATAGCAGCTTTATAAAAAGTAATTAAAATGCCGTTATGACTGATGACCTAGGGAGCACTTTAGTCTCAAGAGCGCTATCTTGCTGAACCTTAAGTATACATGCTCGATGCTACATGCAAAACGCAGGCGAGGTTTCATTCATTTGACAATATTGTTATTTTTTTATTGGTGTTCAACAAAATTAAAGCTAATGATCAACTGCTCACATTAAAATTAAAATAACCGAGTGAAATGCTTTCCTTACTGTTCAGGATTTAGTTAAAGATGGTCTCCTTGTATGATGTAAAAAATAAAAGTGGGCATTTCACCTTTTCTTGATCTTTGTTCCAGATTGTTTTTGTATTTACTTACTGCAAAAAAAGGATAAATCATACAACAATTTCCATTCCAAAAAATAATTTCTCTAATAAATGACAAAGATACTTGGAGAAAAAGTCATTTATTATTTAATGAGCAAGACGTCAATAGTACTAACATAATAATAATATTTATTTGATCATAAAAAATTAATCTACCGTTACTTAATAATAGAACATGAACCCTCCATTCTCAGGGTCGTATTTTACTTTTAGCTAGAATTATGGAGGTGAATGCATCAATAGATATTATTAGTAATGAAAATCATTTGTATTTTGGCATATTAAAAAATAGGAAACCGAAAATGAATATGGTAACCCTGAGAATTTGAAGAATGTTTTGGAGGCGATCAGCTCCAATCGGCTTTGACAAGGGGAAAGGAAATAAAAAAGGATATTGACAAGAATGATTCTATTGGCAATCCTCAATTCTACTCCTATTCCTATTAGGTTTAGATTATTATTGAATCTATTTAGGAAAGGAAGTTCGCTACTCAGGAATTAAATAATAACAACAACTGCTCAGGAAAAGAAAATTCATTCGTATGACATTATTGTAGGTCGATGTTCATAATTTTGAAACACACATAACGTCATCAACACTTTGTTTATAGCATCGGTCTAGAACAAATTTTAAATAAGACATAATCAAGACCGATTCGTTCTTTGATACCGATATATGCAGACTAAATATTTCTATTATACTGGTGCAAACTGAACTTCTTTAAAGGACCGAATCCGAACGGTATATGACTTTCAGACCGTAATACAACACTAGTATATTTGTTCATCTATGCATCCACATTCTTCATACATTTTAAGAGAGTATTTTTGTGTTTTTGCCAATAATAATATTATCATTATTACATGTGATACAATCTTGAATAGTTTATATTTTTAAAGTAATTAAAATCAATCGTCAAATCAAACATTTGCAAATATATTAGTAATTAATATTTACTTTTGATCTAGGTTGGAACAATATTTTTAATATGCATAATTGTAATTATTTTGAACGGGTATGTGATGATTGAAAATTTACACGAATTATCATAATTCAATGCATTATTCAATGACTCGATTTTTGCAGTTTTCGAAAAAAATGATTTGAGTTTGTTCATTTGATTATGAATAGCCTAATGTTATTTGATGTCAAATTTTTTACAAAATATTATTCTTCATTGAGTATATGGGGCATATTGTTATTTTTTTTATTTTGTAGAAATATCGTTTAATTCATTAAAATATAGATTTTTAAATTTTACTGATAAATGTGAAAAATGATGAATAAAAAAGGATTTTGATATTTTGTACGAGTCCAGTGTTAGTTTTTTCAACTATAACACGACGAAATGTATTAGTTCATCAACATTTTTTTGCTTAAAAACTTATAAAGTTATCTATGATGGCACCTTGGTATTGTAAGCAAACCCCTTTTTGAATGTAAAGCTCAGGTATAATAATTTAGCTGCTATAAAAATAGATTGGGTAGGGATGTCCTCAGTTTAAAGAACAAGTTTGGACTATTCAAGGTTAATCCTAAAAATTTGTCTTTTTACGTCAGCTGAGTTAATTGAATTGATTAAATGATTGGTCAATACAATATCCCAGAAGGAAAAACAAAATTAACACATTGGCTCAAAAGTCCTGTACTTTTCACATAGATGGCAATATTTTTTAATTTTTAATTCACTCATTTTCAGTTTTTACCAGCTCTAAAAATTTAATAACAAATTGTTCTTTAGTTTGTGAATTATTGTGCTAAGTGTAACGCTTCTTTTCTTAAAACCAAAACAATGAATCAAAAACTATTTCGTGTTTTAATTTTACACTGCTTCTTGATGGGAAAAACTACCGTTCAAGCTAAATAATGGCTTGAAAAGTATTATGAGGACTCTGCTTCAAATATATCAAAATATAACAATAATAATGATTTATAAAAGCCAATTTTGGACAAAAAAATAGTGTTTTTCTAGGGGCCTAGAGCCCATGTCTTAGCTTCCTTTTGAGATGATTAACTTAATAATATTATAATCTTCTCTTTATCAGGTATTCTCTATTCCGTATCCTCTTTACACCAACCACGTTTATTAACAGTTGAAATTTACATCAAGATATTCCCTAACTTATTAATACTATTTCTATATAGTATTTGAATGATGATTACAAGACGAAAACAAAGGGGAAAAAGTTCTTTGAATTTTTTACTCAATAAATAAAATATTTTCTTTTCTTGACAGAAAATTAAAAACGGGAATAAATGTGACGAAGACGAGACAAAATTAACACTCTATGTGTCCGACTCAAGTATGGAATATATAAGCTCAAGATCAAAAATGGTCGTGTATTCTTAATTTTTTCCAAACTTGGGTAAATTAAACTTTTTATTACTCCATAGTTTTTAAAGTGATTTAGCATTTTGAAACACTTAGAGCGTCGGAATAATGTTATAATATGTTGCTTGTCAATATAAAAGGAAGCCAGAATTATTGTTCTCAAAATTGAGCATGGATTACATTTGTATTCTCCGACGAATTATCGTCAATTTCTATCACCAATTGGTAAATATTAACCCTTTGGAAGCACCTCAAATTCCACATAAATTGGCTAAAATTATGAAGGGTCAGCCTGGAACATTTAGCAAGAAAGACAGCCCTTTCAGCATCTGTTACAGATTGATTTTTTTTTACCAAATCAGCGTTAGCGGAGTGGTAAAAATAGGAAATAAACGGAATTAGCAATAGCAGAATGACTAAGAAAAATTAGTGGATTAATGTTTAGTGGACAAACGAAACAACAGTGAGTGCTCACTTCCGCAGGTCACACATGTTCTTAAACAAGTCTTATTTATTACTTCAAACGTGAGGAAGATTTACTGAATTTCAGTCAGTTTTTGATAAAATAAGACAAAGAACACAAGTAAGCATCACCGAAAATATTGAAAGTAATTGGAATTTAACATTAAATAAAATGTGGCCTATCAAACACAAAAGCAACATAGATTAATTTGTCTTAAAAATGAGTATGGATGACAATTGTATTCTTCGACGAATCATTATAAATTTATATCAACAAATTATTTGCATTAACACTTTGAATGTGTCGCAAAATAGACTTTAAGTAGCCTAAAATTATCCACACAATAAAACAAAGATAGATGCACATATTTTATTTGAAAATCCGTATTTGGGGCAATATAAGTCTTTAAAAATAAAGATTATAAACTATACAAGTCCTTAAGTATCTTAACTCATTCCACATATATATTTAATAAGCCAATAGTTGACTCAAATATATATATAAAATATTGGTGTGTACGTAAATATAAAGTAAAAAATTAAGTTGGGATTTTCAAGTTTTTTTTTATTTTTGATAAATATTGTTTTTATTTTGACGTACCACATATGCAAGACTGATACAAATGGCTTTAATATAATGAAAAAATTGCTTTATTTCTATGGAAATATTTCTCAAATACACTTTGGAGTAAAATGGTTCTTTTTATTTAATTATCTACTTATGTTAAGACTCTATTTATTAAGTATTCAATTTAGAAACGAAAAAATGTTTTGTTATATATTTAAATTGGAATCTTTTGAGAATATTTCTCGGGATAACCTAATTCATCTCTTCTTTTGAGGATATTTCTTTACATCACCTAATTCATCTTTCCTTTATACGTTTTTCTACAGTATTTGAAATTTGAATCCTTAAAAGGGGAGAGGATTTATTCAAAAGATTTACCAAAAATGCCATCTCATGATTTCCAATACAAGTACTGATTTTTTTTTAATTTTTTTTTTTTGACACGCCGTTCAACAAAAATTATGGTAGCTTTGTACTTTTTGTCAGTTATTGATTTTTCTACAAATTATACCCCTTACTAGAGTTTTAAACTTTGATTTGTTGAACTTAAATTACCTTTTTTTAAATTACAATTCTATCAAAAGGAATTATTATATTATATAAAAAAAGAAATCCAAAAATCCAAATATAATTTGGTAAACAATGGAGTTCAACCACTAATTTTTTTTTCTTTATTCGAAAAGTATCAAATCGAAAATACTTGAAATGCAGATTTGATACAAAAAACTAATTACAGATTCATAATCAATGTAACGAGTACAAGGAATATTAAATATGGATTTTTTTGGTTGACTTTTGTAATAATTCCACAGTTGAGAAGAACAAGTGGCTAACTACTACCATTTGATTTTGAGCCTGATTATCCACTCGCAACCTCGACTATTAAAAGGAAAGATTAAAAAAATACGTATCGTAGCCAACCTTCTGCCCCTTTTTTTTGTTGACCACTATTAACGATTGTTTAAAAAGTATACAATTTACATAGGCTTCTACATAAAAGTCATTATGAAGTTGGATTCTTGTTGGCAACAGGTTATCAAACAGAAGAGGGCCTACTTGGCTTAAATCGGATGGTTGTAACATTTTTTATAAAACATTGAAATAAGGAGTAATGTAAGAAATTACTGTTTCCCTAACCTATTATTTCGTTTTACACATAGCTGCTAAGCAGCTAATCTACAGAAACGTCATGACAGCAAAAATGCTCTTTTTTGAACATTATTCAAATTGTGATGGTTACTATTTAATTTTCGAATTCTGTAGCATAACATCAACTCATGCAAACAGCAGAAAGAAATATTCACTGTATCCTTCTATATTTAAAAAAGTTAGTCTACTTTTGAAACCGGAAACATTCACATAGACAATAAAACTAAATTGTGGAGAATTAAGTTGTAAGTACGAAAAAAAAGTCACTTCATCGAGTGGGAATATCAAAATATTCTGTCAATTTTTTAATTTGTACCTACAACCGAATGCTCGCCTGACGACTAAACCCCATATTTATTATCTTTATGTAAATTATAGAATATGAAAATGACTATTAAAATTTTCAAAAGCAGCAGATTTGGCCTTTAAGGCCTTTTTTAAAACACATTTTTAAGTGTAATTTCTATTCACAACCATATTTTGAAATGAAATCATTATACAGATACAAATTTAATGTAATAAAAATTGATAAAAACATTCCATAATTCAAAAGTTATATAGTTTATTGAGTTATCTTGAATGCAGGTCAAAAAATCATTATATTAGAAACAGGATTATATAAAATTTAAATATTTTTCATATCCAATGTATTTTATGAGTTTTTAATTAGGTGGAAGTACGGTTTATTCTTTACGTTTAGCTATAAATTTATAAATATATATTATAATTCAAATAAAATCAATCATTTTACTTTATTTTTGTAAAGGAAGCCCGTTTTGTAGGTACTGTATTTAAGATAACTTACTTAGAAATTTATATTTCGAATGGTGGAATCTTTTGTATCTGTTTTTGTCTTAAATTTTCATCTATATAGTTATCTTATATCAAAATATGGCTGTAAATTGAAATTATTTTCTAATAACGTGATTTTCGAAGAAAAGGCTTTAGAGGTCAGACCTTCTACAACTGAAAATTTTAATGATCTTTTTTTTTTTGTTTAATAGTTTAATGAATCTATATTTTCTAAAAAAAAAATTAAGATAATTATTGTATTTGGAATGATTCCCTATTTTAGAATAATAATTTCTAGATCAACTTCAATTTCAAGATGTCGTGAACATTTTCAAGATTAATAGAAATTAAGGTTAAGGCATCATATAGTTGGGCTTCCCAAAAATTTTCAATTTGATATACCAAGTCAGACAGATTGTTACCTCATAGAGTATAACAACGGTACTCTAACAATAACAGTCAAGGAATGCGCCATATAGCTACTTTTGTTAACGGTTAAACTCGTTGCCCTCAGTATTAAAAAACGGGGTCAAAGTCAAACATGAGTCGAATAGCGTTATGATATAACATTGTATTTCTATTAATCTTACATAGTTTAATATAAAAAACTCTAAGGGAATATAGACTTCAACCAAAAGTACGTCAAACGATCTAAACGAATAAATCTCATTTATTTATAAATTTATGTGAAATATCCTTAAGGAAAAATGGCTCAAAAAGCCAAATTTCCCAAGACAAAATTACTAATGTTGTGACTCGGTCCAAGATTGTATTTTTTGGTCCAGTCTTAAGTGATTTTTCTACAGCGATTTGGACCGATATTTTGGTCTCGAGCATAGATCAAAATGTAACCTTTTCAAATCGTTTATGATTTTTTCGTTCTATTGACCGACTTTCTCACTTATCCTGATTGATGAGTAATAAATTTAATTTATGCAACAGATTCTACTAAGTATGACGTTACTGTGCCAATGTTCACAACTTTGCAACATATATGACGTCACCAAAAATTAATATACCGAATAAGTCTAGAGAAAAATTTAGATGAAACCGATCCAGACCAAATATTTATTTGGGACTGGACTAGACCAAACGTCTTTAGATGACCAAATTAATTCGATAAGCAAAAAACAATAACGGTCTCAAACAGATCAAAGATTTTCAGGTCTAAACCAAAAAATAGTTGTAATGTTTCAATCCAGTTGCAGATCTTATTTTATGAAATGAAATATAGTTAGAAAGGCAATTGTAAAATTAAACATCAACAAACAAAAAACATTCGATAGCAGTTGTAATTTGTATTTATTGTAAAAAAAAAATACCTCTCAAAATATTTTGTGCACTTCTTCCTTTCTAATAATATGTTGGTTTTTTTGTTGTTGTTGAAAATAATGCATTTACATAGAATAATACATTATAGAGAAACACAAAAATGATTTTCTCTGTTGGTGGTGATGATGAGTGTAGTTTCCATGCAATAGTGCAAGGATGGAGGGGGGGGGGATGAATGACAAAATAATCATAATATTTTATAACCAAACACTGCGTAAAAGTTATGCACAAACATGATTACCTTAGTACAATGTAGTATAAATTGAGGTATGGTCAGAAGTGTATAAAATATTTCCTAGAAATTGGGAGAACCTTTTTCTAGTTGGCAATCTGAACAGGCTTTTTTATTTACTAAATCTTTTATTATTATAATTCAATTCTTAAGAGGGGAATATCCAAGTCTAAAGTAATAACTACAAAGTCCTTTTATTTGTTCATCCTATTTTGCAAATGAAGGAAGTGAGCACCTCATTATTTTTTTGTAAAATTAGTATATTTTCTGAAGTTGTTGTTTTTACTCCCTGGCCGACGTCAACAATTCTAACGTCACTTGAAAACCATCTATAAATACATCGTGATTACTAGTGATGGAAATTGCGTATATTTTGGGTATGTTAAAAAAAACAAGCGAAAATTAACATGTTAACTTTGACAATTTAAAGAATATTTTGGAGGTGAGCCTCTTAATTACATGACATTTCATTAGATCAGTTACAATCAGCTATGACAAAGGAGGAGAAGGGAAAGGAAATAAACATCAACATTGACAAGAATTACTCAAATGTCGATTTTCAATTCTACTCTGAGTTCGACAAGGAATGACAGCTATAACTCTCTAACAAATCATTTAGATTACCGATTTATGAGTACACATGAATCTTTAATCAGGTTTTAAATATAATTGAAGGTAGTAGGAAGGAAAGTTCACTACTCAGGTATAAGATAATAATGACAATAGCACAGGAAAAGAAGATTCATTCTGTAGATTACCAATACAAAAAAAAAAAACCGAATTGAGTAAAAAAATGAACAGGATTTACATCATTAGTGATTACTCATATTTTGTAATTTTGTTAAAAATCACTATTTTTCATTCAATAACAAGTTTTGACAATATTAATTCTATTATAACGGAATTAAATCATTATGAATGTCTATTTTAAGACTTTGAACTTGATACGTCTCTTCTATGAATAAATGTGTGTATGAAGTTTTGAATAAAAATTAAATTACATTTCATAATGTTATTTTAGAGAGAGAGAGAGCAAGCTAGCAGCTCCCTGTGGTGCTTGACTACATAAGTATGCTTGTATATACATAGTATTAATATATATGTATGTATTTAAATACTTTTTTATGCTCACTTTTAAAACACATTCATGATGACTTTGATGTGAATAACAAAACTCTTTAATGTCTTTTTCTCATGTTAAAGACATGAAATAATGTTTCATTATTCCCCCAAAAAATGAAAAATATCTTAAATTTTCAATTTTTGTTCAACAATTATCAAATAGTCAGTCTACGACAAATAATTTGACTAAGCAAGTAAACTTTATCCTAAATTCAAGCACAATGATCACATATAATATACATAGACTTGCCCTTAGATTAGTGTTATGTGAGCTCTTATTTATTTAGTCCAGTCCGATCTTATGACCCGTCCTTTCAGTTCATGGGCCGGTCTTAAAGACTTTCGGTCCTCCGCACTGTCAGTACTACAACTGATTAAACAATAATAAATAAAGTTTAGTGACGTCATCAAGGACTGAACTTTATAAGTTTTTAGACTGATATGATGCAGGACTGAACTGAACGGGACTGCATTCATCAGTTCTAAATAAGAACAGACACAATACTATCTAAAATGGCCACGGTTTATTTGCAAATAACGTATCCCAAAAAAAGACGCCCTTCTTTTAACTTGTGCACCGTAGAAGATCGTGCCTAATATTAGATGACATCCCTTTTATTGGTCCATGTCTTAGTTATATATTATAAAACTGTCAAATATAAAATGCTTATAGTTGTAAAAAATATATCCTTTGACGAGTGTAATAGTTTTTTTAGTTGCAACCCAAGCAGTATATTATATTTTCCAATGCTATAATCAATACTAGTGATAAAAATCATGTGTATTTTGAGCATATTAAAAATAAACAAGTAACAACTTTCTTTGGAGGAGAGCAGCTTATCTGGTCAAGATAGTGTGGAAGAAGCTGTGACAAGAGAGGAGGGGCCAAGGATATAAACAATGACATTGGCAAGAATTACTCTGATGTTGATCCTCAGTTCTACTCGGACTATAACAAGGACTGAGGATCGACATCAGAGTAATTCTGATATGGAACACCAAGGTATGACTTGAACACTACTGTGTAGGTAATTCATCAAAACGTAGTTTAAAAAACAAAACATTTTTTCAGCGATACAGAGGGTCAGAGCTGCCTAGAAAGTCTGAATATTCATAATTCTATTTTGATTGTTCATGACCTTATAATATTATGAAGGATAATTTTGTTTCCACTTTTTAGCACTGCTAAGAACCACAGTCATCCTACACCATCGCATTTGAAAATTTTATAGTCGAGGGATTTTAAGAATGATGTTATTTATATATGATTGTGAAAATTTTAGATCTCCCAAAATCTGGTTGAAAAAAAATTAAAAAATAGAGATATCCTTAAAATATATTTATGACAACAAAAATTTACTGCGCAATTTCATATCTCGGGTGGTCCTATTTTTTATAATGTTCCTTGAAAAGGACTGTGTAAAAACGTTTAACTCCTCTATACATCCTTTCGTGGATTGTCCCAGTGCTCGAATTATAAAGCAATATATTACCTTAAACATAATGGGACTGCATGCCCCAGAATCAACATTAACAAAAGTACTAGTTTAGTACTTTCAAGACAAAGATATATTGTTTCCAGACACCTCTGGATCTGGATGGAAATATGGTTCAGATGTAATAAGTTATTACTCTCTGTTGTCAGTAAAGTATTTGAACTCTTTAAAGTGGATTATAAGGGCTTAAAACCTTTTAATGGATTTTATCTAGTTTTTTTTTGTTTTTTTTTCTTTGTAATATGTGTATAATGATAAGGTTGTTTTTTTTTAGAAGAGGGATAAACTAAAATATTTTTTTTGTCTGATCCTTCTTCCTTCATTTATTTCTTATGTCATTTGTGCTTTGACATGAAAACTTCAATAAAACAAATATAATATTATATTTTTTCAACGAATTGCAATGATTACATCTTGATTCATTTCGTTAAAAGATGTTTCAAGAGTCGGCCATAACCTCTATTAGAACACAAATCAGTACAAATGTCAATAGTTAATAAAACAAATAAATTAGAAAGAGAAAGGCTCCGAAAAGGGTTCCAGTAACAATTATTTGGCTTACAAGATCATCGCACCCTTAAAATAGGATTTTTCTATAAATATTTTTTTTTAATAACAAACGATTTTTTTGACTAACAATTCATATAAAACAAAAAATTTAGACCATAAATTCTAAGCATGATTCTTGCTACATAATGTTATTTATCTTTACATACTTAAAAAAAAAAAAAAAGAGGATAAGGTTTTGAGAAGAAAAAAGGAGAGAATAAGACAAAGGATTTTTGACCATAAAATGGCTGGTGAGCGAATGACTGTTCAACGGTCAGCGCTAAACTGTCCAGCATTTTGATATTCAATAATTTCATTCAAATGTATTTCTGTAATAGGTTCAATAAAGTGTTTATAAAAAAATATCATAACAACAAATATTATTAAAACCAGTCCATTTAATTACGACTAACGTTAATAATAACAACATCACCTCCAGGAGAAAAAAGTCTTCCCTTTCCAGGAGCTCTTCCGAAGCTTAAAAAAGGCACCTAGGAACAGAGCAGCAATGTCAGCCTCTTGCCCAGAACTGCCTCATCAGGTGCCACAGAGACAGAGTAATATCTGTCTTATATCGTATTAACCATATATCTGTAATACCTACGAATTTTTAAATACAATCATTTATTTAATAACCATAACAAAACCTTCCAATAATTATTTGCGGATATTGCCAACAGTATTCATTGGAGAAACAATGAGAGAGTTAATAATATTATTAATTTATTTTCATGATGTCCTGGGCAATGCCGGACCACCTAATCTAGTACCTACAAAAAAAATCTGATTTGAAGCGTTAAGATCATTCATAAGTATCATAGTAATGCTCTTTCGACCCACAAATGACATAATTGCAAGACGAATCACGAAATCAGTAATCACAATAGAATCGAAACTTTTCCTTAGAAATTGTTATACTTACATATAGCTAATATTTACCTATAGGAATAACCCGCATTAATCAAATTACGTATTATTTTATACAATGTAAATAACTTTTTAAACATCATGTTATTTTAAGGTAATTGTGTTTATAAATGTTTCTTGTTTTTAAATCATGGAAGTGATATTTTACACTTTGGGAATCGTAATATTATACATATAATATATTTTCTTCTTTTTTTGATAGGCGTTACATACGAACATATACATATTTGTGATCTCGAAGGAATATATTTAGGTACTATAATAAATTTACCTATATTCTTTGTTATTCATACACACTACAAATAGACTGATGAGCTGTACATAAAAATGTGTTAGTTTCGATCAAATATTAAAACACACCTTTAGTTCTTAGTTTATAATTTAGATTTACCTAGATACATTTTTCGTTGGTCATTCATTGGAAACAAACGCAACTTTTTTTTCAAATTGAAATGTTTGTATAAAAGAATTGTTAGAATTAATATTTGAATATTGACACTTTGGAAATGTTAAACACGATCCAAAATTCAGACCTTATTTTACTCTTAATTACTATTAGTGATGTGCCACGAGCAAAACTCGTAAATTGCTACTCAAGTTTTATGATGTAAATAAAAAACGACATAAAAAACTCGATTTTTAGGTATAAAAAGCCGAGTATTATTCGAAAATCGTCAAAAGCTCGAAACTCGACAAAAGCTCAGAACCCGTCAAAATCGCGGAACTCGTCAAAACTAGGGATTATCTTTTCTTTTTAGAGCCTATAAATCTTCCTAGACTGACTTCCTTTCTCCATGAAATTTAGAATTTATGTTTTCCCACAGGCAATACGATGTATGACTTTTGTGCAATATTTACACTAAAACCAAGTTATTTTGAAAAATAATCTTTATTTGATTTTTCTTAGACTAGCGGGAGTAATCGAAATTACTTGGAACTACGTAGTTAATTAAGCACACACTCAAAGTCCTCCTAAGACCAAGACTCATAAACATATGATACATTGCCTGAATATTCATACATTTATGAATTTTTTATCGGAAGAGTTTTTTAGTGAGCAAAAGTGTTAGGGTGAGTAACTCGTATTCAGGTGAGAAACGGGTATTCAAGCAAGTAATGAGTATTCAATTAAGTTACGATTATTCAAGCGAATTACAAGTATTCAAACGAGTAACGAACATTCAAACGAGTAACAATTAAAGCTCGTAATTCAATAATTATTATTGATCACGTAAAATAAAAATTGAAAAGGAAAAATGCCGTATATATTCCAGGTATCTCCAAATCTAGGCCATACACTATAGTTGCAGTGCTCATTGGTAAAGTCGGTATGAAATTGCAGAAGCGTGTATGACTCCACTCCTCAGGCCTGTATGAGCTATGCAAATAATCTGCTTACTCCCTCTGAGAAATGGTTCGTATATCTAGTAGTGACAGGAACACTAGAGGTATCAGGATACCTATCAGATAACTCTAATTGTTACTTCTGCAATTCAGAAGGAGAAACAACTTTACACCTTCTGCGGGAGTGCCCCGTTTTAAAAACTGTTTACTACCTTGCGATGACAAAATATATAATCACGCAATTATCCTGAAAATTCAATCCTACATCTACGCCTTAGGCATCCAGCTCCAAGCTTGACGGGTGCGTGAGAAATATTCTAAGAAACTATAATGGCATTTTAAATACAATTAAGGTTAGGTCATGATTATTTTGATAAATATTTATGTGTGTTTTATTTGTTTTTATTACCCTATCGTAGTATTTGCAATATGTTTCCAATATTTCAAAATCTTTGGAATAAATTTGGGTTATGAAAAAATCAAGAAAAAAAAACCATAAAACATTTGATTATCTCTTCATCAAGAGTAAGCAATAAGCCAATCTCTTCCGATATCCTAGATGTTAATGCGGCGAGGATTAAGGACATTGTGAAGTACTCCAGGAAACTTGTTCTTAAGGTGGACAAAATGAAGATTGATGTAAAATACCTCTCCAAGAAAGAAAACAATGGTGGGTGCAATTTAAAGAAAGATCCGGAGTTCCTGTCCGACTTGGAAAAGAAGATCCAGGAGGACCCCACCAAATCCATGAATCTCCTTGCATACGACTTCTCTGTGGTTGATAGGACCATCTGGAGGGTCATGACTTGGGATTTTCCTCCTTTTTTTATTATTGAAAAAAAAGTATATATATTGAAATATTTATAAAGCAACCTCTCAAGTCCACGTTTTAATTCCAAAACCTGTACATACAGTATGTGTAAGACATTAGTACCGCACTAGTTAGAGCTTCATATTCCCATTAATACTTCCGATCAATGATGAGCTATGAAAGAGTTTTTTTAATTTAATTTATAAGCTTCTGTACGCTGTATTATTGGTTGCGATGCGTCAACAATTAACGACAATGGAGGCAAAAAGGAAACGGACTTCCAATCTTCTCTTCAGCCATCAGGTAGCAGAAGTTGATAATTGCTCTGTTGAGCTTGTCCATAAGGTCCGGAGACTTATCAGCGGCGAGAGCCTCCATAGGATTCATTGTCTTAGTACTATTAGTACTTTGTGTCGATCAGTACTATAAAGCACATGCCCAAACATCACTAAGCGAGCTAAAAATATTCCCAGGAAACATTTCCAATTCATGCAAGTGGTCACATCGTTGACTCTTACTGCTAATTTCCTACAACAAGGCCCGCCAATCCCCTTATTTAAAGGAATTGGTTTTTGTGGAAAGGAGAAAAAAAATAAACACCAAGTTGGTTGATGGCAAAGCGCTGGAAGAAGCTTATATGGAAGAAGAAGGTAATCCACCTAAGAACAATACATTCAAACCCCTCTACTACATGGGCACAGAAGTGGTTTTGGTAGAGGTTATACATAGAAAGTACAATAAAACGGACCGTGGATGTTTTTCTGCAAAGAAGCAGTAGAAAATTTGTTCCATTTATTTTATTTTTGTGATGAATGAGACTTCTATTATCTATGGTGGAGAACATAATTACTGATAGATTTGGTATAAGTCTCAAGGGGTCAGATTGGTTCATTGCTCTTGCAATAAGAGGAGAAAATGGCTTTAAATGGAGGCTATAATATCAAAGACTCGAACAATAATTTATGCATGCAGATCAAAAAGGACTCATCTTCCTCCAGGTCTAAAGACAACAATAGTTAGATATATGGACTCAATAGACTTTTAAACAATTACATATTTTATATTTATATATTTTAAAGGGGAGATTTCTACCCCATCTTTTAATAACTTTTAAATCTTTGATGCGTTTTAAATAACGGGAGAAAAATATGTTTTTATTATTTTATTTTTTGAAATTTAAAATAATCTTTAATTGGATATGTTGACAAAATAACAGTTATTTATAAAATGTGATGAGAAAATCGGAGTAAATTAAAAAAAAGAAAATATAGTCAAACAACAAATAAGGATTTCGTCCTATTCTTGATTTTTGGTTAAGGTTACTTATATGTTGACGCACCACATATATAGTTATTTATTATATTATTTTTGTCTAATTGGTAAGTATTATGTGCCAAATTAAATGCATTTAAAATCATGAAAAGAAATGATTTCAATTTCCTTTTCGTTAATTGAATTTCGATAATTTTTAATCATTTTTTTGTATACCTACATATATGTGTTAAGACTCGATCTAAGACAAATATTTTTTTAGTTCGTTCTTAAGTGATTTTTATAAAGACCCATTTCGACCGAAATTTAGGCTCCGACCTTATACCAAAATTTAATCATTTTTAAAAAGTAGATTACTGTTTCGGTCTAAATCTATGGTTCAACTTTCTTCATTTAAGAGTTGTAGGAATATTTAACTTCATATTACGTTATTGTAGGTTGTGTTAACAATTTTAGAACACACATGGTGTTATCAACAACTAATTCATAGTTTCTGTCCAAACAAGATTTTAAATAAGACCGATCTAGATCGAATATTTATAAGTGACCGGTCCGAACAAAATGTATATAAAGGACCAAATCAGTTTGGTCCACTAAAAGTCATAACTGTCTAATACCGGTTTAGGATTTTCAGACCGACATCTAACACAAATATAAACAGATGACTAATATTCAATTTACCGATATTTAGCTTCCTCTAAAAGAGGCGCCCTTTAAGGACTCTATTTTACTGCTTACCAGGTGTACCATTGAAATATGAAAACTTACTATTTCAATAACTTGTGAAGGTTGAGTGATTGAAATTAAGTCATATTTTCCTACATTAACGCATTAACATTTAGTCACAAAACCAAACAAATTTGAACTCTTCAGCTTACGTTTAAGTCGAGAAAATGACAAGTGAACGAGATTTAAACGATGGAAAGAAAGAAAGTACGTTAACAAGGTCAAATTGACCCAGAAAACAACCCAAGCCAATCCCCTCTGGTTCATGAGAGCATATGAAAGAGATCTCAGGGTTTCACACCAGATTGTCCAGAGAGCTATTAAAAAAGTGGGTGGAAAGAGCCTTTTGAGGTTGGAGAGGCCACTTTGGACACAAGCAATGAAAGAACCCCAGCTCCTCCGTTGTAAGACTCTTTTTCAACAATTTTGTCCACACCTACAGCCATGATGCCAACATCCTGGACTACAGATTTTAGGTGTATGTCGAGTGAAAGGCCTGCAGTGTCCATCATCCAAATACAGAAGCCCTCAAAGCAACTATCAGCCAGCACTTGGACACAATGACAGGTTATTACATCTACAGTGGCTTCCAGGCCTTCTGACAGCGCCTGAAAGTATTCATTGCCGCGACGATTGGCTACATTTATGATTAAGAGAGTTCAAACACACATTTATCTATCATATTATCGTCCTTATTTCATTATTTTCTTGCTCTATTTTGCCAAGCATTTTGCTTTGCAAAATATTTTTTTCAAATACTTTTATTTTTGGTATATTAAAATCTGAACACTTTGAATTTTAAAATTCAACAAGATATTATATAAGTTTAATATTGAAAGTGTTCAGATTTCAATATACCAAAAATATAAGTATTCGAAAAAAATGGAAATGGTGGCCGGTTTTAGCGTGTGTGCCCCGCACTCTCCCTTCTTTACTTTTTTACAATGTAATCATATTTGTTGAAAGAAATTTAGAATCATATTTTTTTTTATATTCACTTATTTTGTTAAAAATATAATGCAGGTCCTTTCTTTATTTCAATGAGGGGGAATTCGGAAACTACTAAGCCATGTAGGGGAAAGGATGCCTACTCTAAAACTACGTCAATCTTTGTTGGAGAGGGAGGAGGGTTAACTTCAAAGTACATGTCCAAGATGACATAAATGACTCCATAGGGAGCATGGGATATAATATTTTCTTTAAAAACCTCATTAAATGAAATATGGAACAACTTTTCGAAAACAACATCTGAAGGATTAGCTTTTTCTTAATAAAGGTCAGAATAAAAAAAGATAACATTATTTTCTTTACAAAAACGTCATTTAAACAAAACCTGCGTGTTTCTTGGAAAGGGGTGAAGGGAGAAGGAAGTAAGTATATGCAAAAAGAACCACGTAATTTATCAATGATTCAACACCTTATTCATAGAAAATCGTATATATGTGAGGCCATCACAAGAAATAAACTCCTAAAAATATGTGACAAGGAGAAAAAAATGTTTTTATATTTTTAGCTATTTTTGTTTCATAAGAATAGAAAAGACTATTCTTGCAACATAAAATTTCACCACTTTTGATAGAAGCTCTAAAAACCGTGAAGAAACCCGTGTTGTTTCGAATTTCTAGTTTAATTTGAATTCTTTTTTTAAATGTATAATGGCTGAAGTTACTTTCTTGTATTGCTATATTTTAAATCTTTCGACGCCATTATTATTATATTGATATAAATAATATATTTTTGTCATGAATTCCACGATTTGTTTTTCCTCTATTAAGGATATCTCTGATATCCGAACTTTAGAGCATAAAGACGTCACATTTTGTGATGTAGATGTAGAAGAAGGACGTAGAATTGAAAAGTATCTCGAAAATGGTTGTTTCTGTTTTCTAAGCTATTAGATCCATTAGGAAACAAAATTCCTTGTTATAGTTGGTTTGATTATGAATGAGTTTCTTTTCGACGAAATCAATGCCTAAAAAGGTCTTCTATTTCTCCATTGAGTCATAAAGCTTATGTGTTTGGACATTTCTGTGCCCTGGATAGGGAAGATCAAAAGATCAAATTCCAAATTAGTGGAAAGAGAGTTTGTCAGAATTTTTTTTATTTCCTCATAGCTATGTGAAATCTAGAGTTCAAGGACTTCACACTCATTATTTGAAAAATTGATTCACTTATAAGTAACATAAATTAACTGGAAATCCATTCAATAATCCGTACAATCGAAATATTAATGAAAGAAGAGAACGTAGTTTTTTTTTTTTTGGAGAACCTAATGAAGAATCATGGCATTTTTAAACCGGGAATCTTATAATGATCTTAATGCAATTCGTTTCCCAAGTCATTCGAATAGGGAAGTTGTATATAATAAATATAAAGGAATCATGTTTGGATCAAGGATAGGATAAATATTGAAGTATATCCACTTTTATTGGTCATTGGAAGTATGTGTGTCCCAATTTGGGTATTATGAGACGACGAAGCGATGTTTGTCATATATATTATGATCATTCTCAAGAATTTACCTCATTATTCAGAGAACCGATGGACAAAAACCTTTGGTTGATGAGAACTTAAATATATTAACGACAGTATCAAGGAGCACCTGCACCATGTCCAAAGTGAATGCAGAAACTACAATAGGAGGGTTTAATACGCTAAAAATGATCAAAAATCTGTTACGTTATTAACTATGGACTTCTTTAAAGCTAAATCAATTCCTTACTCGTCAATTCCAAAAAAAGACACATTTCATTTCTGTACCTAAATTTTACCTTTTAGCTATAGAGAATGAAGGAAAAGGAACATCCAATATATATATTTTTGACGAGGCTGAGCCAGTACATTTTTATCTGATATTTTCAGTCTTTGTAATCTTGTTCTATAATAATTTTAGGAAATTATAAAGAAAGAATCAAATTGTGTGGCATTTCTCTTATATCATTATTTACAGCTTATAAGTAGTTTCCTGTGTCTTGAAATTCAACTGTGGGTAAGAATGTTAGAAGAAGATGGTAAGTTCTCTACTTATTACAATTAATTTCATTTACAGAGGCCAGAATAAAAATTATATCATTACGGCTTTTGTAGCATACATTTTCATTTGTGGTGCATTTAATGAAGTTTTTATCATTCAAAGTTTTCGTCAGACCGCAGCTTTGGGGTAATTTCCAAATCTCATTATAATCAACAAAAAATTAAATGTGGGGAAGATTTAGTAGAATATGTCGTCAAAACATCTTCTAAATTCAATTTTATATCTTCTAAGAAGAGTAGATGCCCACAAATACAGTGGTATAATTGGAGGAAAATTTAAGCCAAGTATTTCTTCCCTCTAAAAGGAATAAAGAACTAACACATATTCACTTTCAAATCTACATCATTTTTATCTTCGCCATCTAATTATTTGGGAAGATACTCCATCAGTATTATCGGCTAATTTATTACAAGGTATAGCTCAACATTAAGTTTTTTAATTTTATAAATTTGTAATCCACCCCTTTCATATTGTCAGACTCAGAATACTATTTTGATTGTAAAAGTAGATTATCAACCCATTTTGATCCAAAACAAGAGCTCTCACATGAATATACAACTGAAGTGTTTAAATGTGTTGGTTTTTTTCTCTTCATCTACGAATTCTAAGGCATTTCTAACTTTGCTAAAAAATTGTTGTCATTTTTTCTTCATTACTTACATGTTGTGATAGACGATATTTCTTGATATGAGGTGAAATAACTCCTAAGCTAGTTCTATTTGAAACTATTAATAAATTTTAAAAAAAAACCTAAATTTTCTTTTAACAATATAAAAGATCTTAATTCACTCATTAACCCCATAATGGGTTAATTTATTTTAATTTTATTATTTTCAATAGCAAATATGAAAAGGAAAATAACATTAAACAATGAAAATCGAAGAAAATTAATATTTATTTTATATTATGAACTATTTATTTACTTAAATCCATTGTGAGGTTAATATTTTAAGGAAATCGTATCAATTCGAGATAGGATATTATAGATGAAGGAATTAAACTGTGTTGGACAAATTGTGCAATTAATTTTTTCATTGTTATTTTTGTTGGGATGCAAGAATACGAAATTTTTAGTACATATTTATGTTATTTATCATATCATATAAATATTATATTTAGTTGATAATAATAATAAACCAAAGATTTATTCATTTGTATTGTGATTTGTTTTTAAATTTACGCGTAATTTTTTTAATAATGCAAGAACATACCTATAAAGAGATGTGAATAAGTAATGCTTATTGAGTATTTAATCTAGGTCAATATAGTTTTGTACAAAAAGGGTAGTTAAGCTTCAATTATATTGTCATACTAAAAAACATATATGGAAATTTAGGTAAACATGTAACAAAGAATATATACCTATTACATATATTCTAATAGTTCACAAGATATAATCTTGTAAATCTAAAATTAACTATTTAATTAATACGATGACTCATTTTGGGGCTAATGGTGTGAAATTAATTGATAAGTTATGAATCACTCAGTAATAACCATCATCTTTTACAAGAAAACATGAAGATTAATTAAAATTGGAGTTCAGGATAACATCACTAAAAGTAGATCAGAATTATTTTCTATTATTATTTTTATTTTCAAATATAAAACCATTTATTCCAGATATTTCCAAAGTTTGGAATAAAATATGTTCTGACATCATAATGCATGTTTAAGTAATAATGTGACGTTTGCAAGGTCAGTAAATTTTTATTTTATAAACACTATATTATATTATATACACTACTCAAGTACATTTGTAAGATATAGAGGGAGGGAGAGTTCACATTCTGAATCTACAAATTCTCCATTGATACATGTTTGTTAACTCTATTATTAAATTTGAATATTCAATGAAAAGATAACATTAATAATGTCAAATAAATGTACTCAAAGTGCTAAATTTATATTTCACAAGTAATATAACTTAAGATTAATATACATGAAAGGATGAAATTTTAAAAAGTAAACATTTTAAATTGAGTAGGATTAGCTAGAAATGTTAGGTCATATCACTTTGATACATTATAGGAATTCCATTATTCTTAAAAATTTATCTAAAGGTAAAAATAATAATTATAATCTTGGGAGAAAGGAAGCTCAGACGTCGATATACATGAGATCTTTGCAGTTTGGAATACGGATTATTTTTAGTTCCTGGAAGAAACGGTAATAACTAATACTGAGAATCAAAATCCATATGAAATATCTCTAATCAACTTGGAAACAGATTTTGGACAAGATAACAGATACTCTCTGTGCAAGGTGCATCCATATTCAATTAATTCAAAATAAAATGACTTGGCACAAATTGAATTGACGAATTTGAAAAACTGTGGTCAAATTTGAGATTTTTTGAATTTCAATTCAACTCAAATCTAAGAAAGACTTGTAGTTATTCCTCAGATTTATAATAAAGGTATCTCCCATTATGTTCATGTGTACCAACTATTACAGCTACATTATTTTTTAGCGGGATATTTTAATAATAATTAACCCTAATTTACGCACACTACAGAGGGATAATTAAAATATTTATATAATAGAAATTGTAGAGCATTATACCAAGAATAGTAACTAACATCGACTTAATTTTACGAAGAACAATCGTATGTTGCTTTCTTATAATTGCCTCACTTATACAAAAATAAACTTTTGAATCTCCCTCCTCCTCCGTCCGCTGTTGTGTCGATTCTGAGGTAGTAACATTTTTTTCCATACTCTACAATTAAAAATAACAAGTGAAGGGAATATTGTATTTAGCAGTTAATTCGTCTTGGATTGCTGTAATTCAAATGAACACTTATGAGAATTTAATCTGTTCAATAAAAGCCAAATAGTGACATTGTATCCCTAATTTGACATATTACATTGCTAATATTTTGAAGTACCTATGGCCCATATGTATTCTATTGAAGCATTAGATATTACGCAAGATATTAATTTATTTGGAGGTAAAGTAATATTAATTTTAAAGTTGTTTAGTAATGAGTGCATGTATTAAGAAATTTTCACTTGTGGCAAGTTAAGAGTAGTTTATTTTATTGACATGGGGTTCAACAGGGTTTAATTTACTAATGTTATAATAATACACTTTTTATTTGGCATTAAACTTGGTTTAGCCACATACTTAGAGGATTGTTACGTTAAAACTGTTGATTGTTTACTAGTACTGATTATATATTTACCGAATTTAAATAGACAAACATAAGTTATAAATAACATATGAATTTTTAAATTATTTGACAGACAAAAACATAGATTACACACCACCAGCATTTTGTGTCTAAATACGTTCTCCTCCCTAATGTGCCCGTGGAACGAACAGGCTCATACTAGGATATAATTACAAATTTATTTTATATAACAGCTTTTTGAAAAAAAAATGGTTTGCATATTTCATAAAACCATGTTATAGCGTAGTCCCTCAATCAAGAACAGGGATTAGGACAAATGTTTTCTATGCCCCTAAAACCGTTCCTGCCTGCATGTTTGTAAGATTTTGAAAAAAAAGATTCCTTATAATACGTGGGACACCCTAACGTTGATATATCAGATTTAATTTTTTTTTAAATATGTGAAATTCTAACAAACGAAAAACATGGCTCTTTTATTCATAAAAAAATACACTATATTTCTTTTATAATTCAAATATGTGATCTGTCAACACAAAATCAGGCTAGAATATATCTTTTCCAAATTGTGTGTGCATTACAAACTCTATTCTTCGACGTTAATTTCTATCAACAAATTATTTTTCTTAGCAGTTTGGGTGTGTCGCAAAATCCCACTTCAAGTAACCAGAACTGTTTGGGAGAATAAAAGAATAGGAAATGGATATATCATAGTTTAGAGGGCATATCTTAGGCAATATAAGTTTCCTAAATAAAATAAAGATTTTAAAATAAAATAATATATTGACTATAATATGTTTATAAAATATGTATGTATATATGAAGAAAATAAATTAATTGGGATTTTCTCTTTTTTTTTATTTTTGTTCAATATTTTTTTGACGTTGACGCAACAGATACGTGTCCTCATACGACCAAATATGTAACATAACCTAATAAAATATCTTAATGTACAAGAGAGGTCATTGTATTTTATTTTTTAATGTTGTTTGTAGATATTTTATTGTAATTAATGATCTTTGTTTTTTTCATTATTCCACTCGGATATATGTACGGTAACAAACTTTTCAAACTGTGGAGCTATTTATCATTAACAATGCATTTAATTGAAGAATACAAATAGTTAGAATTGTAAAAAATATGATTTGCCAACAGGAACATTGCTTACTTTCATCATGGGCGGGGGAGAGGGGGGGGATAGCATAGCCCCAAAATTGATCAACAACTTTATATGATTACTTCTGTAAATAAATCAATTACTGATATTTACTGGCAGAAGGTGCCCATATTTGAGGGCTGAATAGAGGGGAATACTAACATAGAATGAAGGCCTTCGCAGGATTCCCTCTGTTTATTCAATTAAAAGAGTGAATAACTTAAGGCCAAATTGTTAGTTATAGAGGGAATATTGAACTCGTTTAGGCCAAAAAATTGCATAGACCGTTACTTTGGATAAAATTGATCACGTTGGTTTAAAGCTTTAGAGTAGAACATCTTAGTTCCCATGGTGTTTTATTTGATAAGATGCATTCAATTGTGAAGTGAACACAAATCCCACTCCGTATCTAACAAATGATAAAGACTCAATTCGACTCTGAGTCCAACAAGAACTTACACATATAACTCCACGACAAATCAGCAGTAATGTTTTCTGTCTTTCATGAACAATCTCATTTTGTATACTTCGATGTTCACTTTTCAAGAATAAAATAATTTTGAGGAAAAGTTGTGAAATTAAAAAAAAAAACATTATCCAGATTGGCAACAAGAAAAATATTTTCCCGCGAATAAGAACATATTTTTTATAACTCTACGAATTATGTTAGAGTGTGTGGCAAGGGTTTTTTTTTTTTTTATGTTTTGTGAAGTATATGTAGTTATGGATTTAAATGCAAATAATATCAAATAAATAATGCAGACCGTGTTGGACTTTTTAAATTTGTTAAATACATATCATTAAAACGTCAAAATAAATATCATTATTTTAATACATACATATTTAGAAAATAGTATGAATATAAAATTGTACACTGAGAACATATTTGCATATAAATTAAAGCAATAAATATTTTCAACAAAAAATTAAACTTTTATTGAGATTTTATGTAATTTAATATCTCAAGAATATTTCAGATTAAATCATTTCTAAGGTTTTCTTCTCAACATTTCAGAATTTGAAGAATTTTTTAGCCCCTCGTTCTGTATCTAGAAATGTTGAGTTTTATAGATATTAAGACAGATTTTAGCTTGAAATGACTTTCCTTTAAAAAGGACGACAATACTACATTGTACTTTAACATACTTATTTAAAACAATGGCAAAAATGACTAACACAACAAGTTTATAAAAAAATTAATAAGCAACAATAAAATGCCGTTAAGAAAAATAGCTGGAAGAACGAAAAAACTAGTAAAGGACTCTCTCAATCTAAAAATTTCTAACTTTTTTGAACTGCAAATAACTATATATAAAGCCCTCATGTACCCACGCAGCATGTCCCCAAAGGTCTTATCCAAAGAGTTCCGGATCAGCCGTACCACTGTGTATTGTGTCATGGACTTATTCACCCCCATCATGGTCTTGGGCGTTGTGGCCAGGACAGAGGAAGTTTGCAATTCCATGCAGATACTCCAGGAACTTCTGGATTTGAAAGGGCTACCTTGAGCAAGAGATAAAATTAGGGTAGATCATTGTTTTCGCTCAAACGGAGCTCTGTGTCATCACGCCGCAAAATACCCTGGCCTTACTGAAAGACAACTTTCCCGACTTTTGGGTGGTGCTCAATATGTAACCGTAAAAACCCTTAGATTACTATTTCTAGGCGTTTTTGGAGGAGAAGGTATACTCTACTCCTCACTGGAGTGTCTAGTCTCTAGAGGTCTCTATCAAGTAGGGGTGTACCAAGCTCAAGTCTTACTACATTTTCAAAATTCCATGTAAAGGAGTTAGGACTTCTATTGAGGAAATTATCAGAAGTGAGGGCTCACATAATTTAATAAGAATTCTGTCAAATACTATTTTCCGATGACTTAGTCAAATAAATGTGCTCACAAAATCTATCATTTAAATTTTACAATAGAAATAAAAAAAATTATGTAGCAGTAGATAAGATCAACCCTGTATCTTATGGAGAGGAGCGGATGAAATTTAATCAGATCTTCTGCAAACTTCCAAGTATAAATGTAATCACAGGGAATATTAATCGTAAAAAAGTTGAGAGAGCAGATGCAATAATGAAAATCCCTCTTCATTCCCCCACTAGTAAATGTTTCAACATTGCCAGTTTTTCTGCAATATTAGCCTAAAAATTTAAAATGGCATTATCTATTACCTTAGTCTTTTTAAAATTTAAACAGAACTACAAGAGAAACATCTTTATCTGTAACTCATTCAATGAGATTTTTCATACGTACATATTGTTAATTAAAAACTCAAATTCATTTTTTTTTATTTACAATTACATGCCCATTGTCGAACAGTCACTTTACTGAATGACCACTTTGCAGAAAAAAATATATTTTTTTAATTGCAACGTGGCCAATCAGTCTTAACTTCCCTCAATGGAGCGACCTAGTTCAGTGGACAATGCACTTATGAGAAATTATCAATTTGAACTTAATGTGCGTTTAATACGTAGTTGCTCCTGGAAAATGTAATATACATTATGTATATAGACTACAAGGACAATTCCTAGGTTAGACTGAGTAATTGTAATGCTGTCGTTTACTTATGCTTAGTTTGTGCAATTCCATCTATCTCATTAAATATATATTTAACAGATATATTGTTCATTGCATGAAAAATTTTCACGAAGAAACGGATTTGACTTAAATTTGATATAGTATAATTTACATTAGACCAGCTCAGAAATAAAATATTCGATCTGTAATTCAACTCAACTCTGATTTATGAGGCCTTTCAAATGAAGAAATTATCATTTTCATAAATATATGAAGAGCGGTTAAAGTAAACCAAAGCAATATTAGGCAGTCATAATAATATATCCTTAAAGAGCTATCCTCCTTGATTTTTATAAATCAATGGATTTAAAGATAAAACCTGATTTTTTTTTAGTGTACGTTAGAGTGGAATTTTTTTGGGGGGAATTACGAATAATATATGATGATTCATATTTCAATTCTATGTAATTATGATTCCCATTCATCTTATTCAAACCTTAAAAGATAAAATGTTTTATGATTTGCCACAAATTGCAATAATCAAAAATTGATTCATTTCATTATGAGAAAATGTTGGATTTAGCATTGGAAACTGGAGTGGAAATATCAATATCGCTAGAGTTGATATATTTTCTGATTATCCGCTTTTCCAATTTTTTTTTCTTTAAGTTTTTGCGAGGAAACCTTCTATGAGATGATAAACTAAAATCGTAGTAAACATTGTAATAAACAATTTCAACTAAATAATTCAAATCACATTTACAATATCACTGCCTATATTGAAGAAAAAAAAATTATTATATCATAATTAAATAAATCCATAATAAATAATAATCAAATACATTTATCATGTTTTTCGCCAAGGTGTCCTAACATCGTTCTTGAGATATGTAAGTATTTATAAAGTACTTTATTCTTGGAAATTTACGACCAACTTTACTGTACACTAATGGGTCAGAAATTCTGAACTTATGGGTTCATTCCAACAAACACAGTTTTATTACAAACTTGTTTGAAACTAGGGGTAGTACCCGGAATTTGATGAAATTATTAAACCTGGATAAACAGAAAATCTTTGCTTTAATAATATATAGGTATTTGTAGAGAAGCTAAAATATAAAGAGCTGTTTAAATACTTTGTCACCTTGAAAGAGGGGAAAGTGTTTTCTTTAAATTTTCTCACAAAATATAATCTTTCCAAGTTTCAAAGACATTTTTTTATGTTTTGACCTTTTGTCTCAAATTTGGCTTCTTGGATAAAAGTTTATCTTTGTCAAATGCAATTAATTTTTAGATCTAAATGTTATTTACAATATATATATAAATAGGGGGAGGATATTTTTTTATTTTTTTTAGATATTTCGGTAATTGAATTAGAAATGAAATGTACTTTATTAAATAAATATTTTCATTCTATGTCGACCTTTTTAAACAATGTGATGAAATATATTTTTGATGTTTATAGTAAATTTAATTATTTATTTATATGATGGACTGTTTTTCATTTTTAATTGAAACATTGCACACACCAACACAAAAGCAAGCTAGAATAATTTTTCTTCAAATTGATTGTGCATTACAAATTGTATTCTTCAAAAAATTATCATCCATTTTTTATCGAAAAAATTATACATATCAACGGTTTAAAGGCGCCGCAAATTGCACTTAAAGTAACTAAAATTGATCGTCAAAAAATGAGAAATAGATTGATTTTATTTAGAATTTCATATCGGGGTCAATATAAGATTTTAAAACCAAATAAATGATCTAAACTATAGCTGAAATTATTGGATATATTAAGTCATACTAAAGATTTGAATACAAATTGACTCAAATATGTTCATGAAATATTTTTAGTATCTTTATATATACTAAAAGGATAAAATGTGATTTTTTCCTTTTCTTGATTCTTGTTTAAAATTGTTTTTATGTTGACGCACCTATATAAATGTATATATGTTTGTATATTATATATATACACTCCAAAATAGATGGATAAAAATTGAGAAGATTTTTAGTATATGACATCCTTAATACAATTAATACAAATATAATTTCAGATTTTTGATCAAAATAAATTCTGAAAAAATAAAATGAGGTATGGAAGTTAAAGGTAATAAAATAACGATGCTTGTGGTGGGAAAATATAGTCAACTTATATATATATATATTTTTTTTTAAATTCAATTGATTATTCTTATGGGGCGTCCACCCCATAACATCACCACTTAGTGAGAAGGGGGATCCGGCCTAAAACCATGTCCATCCTCGTTAAAAAGAAAGATGAGTCAATTTAAAACTATGTCGACTTGAATAATATACCAAGACGGCAGTTATGCCATCACAGGGAAATTAGAACAAAAACTTAAAAATGGTAAGCTTTTCTAGAAAATTTTGTAAAAAATACCACTTGAAAAAAAAAATTACGGTAGGGGTGTTTAAAAAAACACGTAGTTTTGGGGAGGGGTGGAGAAGAGAACCACATAAAGGTGGGCTTATAATTATGTGAACCACGTGGTTTATGAATGACCCCTAATATTAGACGTGTGAAGCTGGTGGGATCAGCTATTAATTTGCTTTTTTAGAGGAAATTCATTCCTCTAGTGTGCTAGAAATCATTTTGCTCACTAGAAGAATTATATTTATTCCTGAAATATTCATTTCAAAGGACTCTATGAACCAATAATATCCTTTTACAAAGTTTGACAATAAACGTTTAATGTTTTATTAGCTATTAAAAAGTTCCTTATATGAAGTTTTTGTCAAGAACAAAAGTTAATAAAAATCCCCTTGCATTTATTACCGAGTGGTCTATTAAAATCTTAACACTTTTAATTTTTTATAGTTCAACAAGAGTGTTTCAATAAAATGAATACTAAATATAGATGTGTGTATGAGCTTACTTAATAATTAACGTAACCGTCCTTAGCGGCAATAATGGCTTTCAGGCGGCAGCAGAAGGCCTGGCGCCTGCTACGGATTTAGTTCTCTGTCATAGCGTCCCATTGCTTGCTGACAGTGCTTTTAAGTCATGGATGTTTGGATGACAGATACCTTCGACATGTACACATAAGGTTTAGTCGAAGGGGTGGGCTTGAGGGCTGTAGAGGGGCTAACAGTGTAAAAAAAGAGTTAAAAGAACTGAAAAGACTCATTTAAAAAAAAAAATTGTAACAGAGAAGATTTTTTTGGTTTTTTTTAATTGCTGATGTCAAAAGTGGCCTTTTCAACCTCACAAGACTCTTTTCACCCCCTTTTTTGATAGTTCTGTTATGTGAAACCCGAGATCTTATGCATGGGCACACATGTACTTGAGGAGATTGGCCTGGGTTTTTTTAACTCTTCCGAGTCCAGTTTGGCCTTTTTGACATAGCCCTTCTTCTTCTCCAACATTTTGGACTTAATGGTCCTGGAGACGTCCAACTGCTTGGAGTGCACTAATCGAAATTCGTCTATCACTTTCAAGTATCATTTTATCGACTTGTACGTATGCTAGAGAGTTCAATTTAATTTTTTTTTTTAACAAATTGTTTATGCTTTAATATTTCGAAAATATGAATTAATTTCAATTACTCAACCTTCATTAATTATTGTATTAATAAATATTCATATTTCAATGGACCACCCGATATATCTATTCAAACAAATAAACTATTATTTTTATCTATTGTATTTACATCAAATTAAAAGACTTGTATTAAGACAATACATTTTTGCAAGTAATCCCTTGACAACTAATGTATAAATCAAAGTAAAGAGCATTGCCCTAGATTTATGAGCAAATTTACCTACAAATGAAATTAAAGAAGTCGTCAAAAGTACATCTAAGTTCTAAAGGCTAAAATATATAGGAAGAGAGTATATAATATTTGCCTTTATTAGCTTTAACACACATATTTTTTTTGTGACACATGTTTTTGCTATTAGCTCAAATATACATTTACTTTTTTTATTTAGTCGCGTGATAATACGTCTTTAATAGTCACTATCAAGTTATACATAACCTTATATCAAAAGCAAGCGAAATAATATTTTAATCAATATAAAAAAATTAAAGGGACATGCAGCTGGAAAACAATAATGAACAATAGTAAAACAAACTCAATATTTTTTTTATAGTGACTAAAACAACGTCCAGTCTATTTACAAATAATCAAAACCCACCCTTAGTGATAGAGTGTATAGCTTTGGTAAATTATCAGATAAGATTTTCGTTCACATTTTCTATTACTGAAATGTTGAAGCAAACTTTTTTGTAATCCATTAGCTCTAAGAGGAATTATGGTCCACTGAATTTTGAGGATCCTTCTAAAAGGGACACAATTTGAGAGCCTTTTAAACGGGCTATGTCTGCTCACACAAGTTTAAACTTTCACACATAGTGTTTCTATGTTGGGATATACAACAAGACCAAAACATTAAACATATCGGTCATGAGGATGTAATTAATTTTTTTTTAAATGTGTACACTTCACATGATATACATTTCTGATTAAAGAAATAACAATGTAGTCATAGAATGAAATCTCGCAGGGATTTTGCATATAGGATTTAGCGTGGATAAAGGATGCACTGTAGATATATAGTGTCACCTGATATATATCATATTCATAGTTTTCATCAAAGAAATAACAATGTAGTCGCAGTTATGAAATTTTTCAGAAGTTATGTATGTAGCTTTGAGCGTGTGTAGCTAAGACCTCAGCCAGGTAGCACTCTAGACACTAAAGTACTTCTTGGCTCAACAGTCATAACGTCATATTATTTTTTTTTACTCAAGTTGTCATTATTATTCTTTCCTTTTTGAGGAAAAAACATCATGTAACTATGTGTGAGTGTGCTCATGAAAAATGGTAAATTAACAACCAAGACTTCTTGGGTAGTTATCTTCTATACTTTGTAGGAAAAAAGTATTTGTTCAATGACGTCTAATAACTCCATGCCGGCTACTACCTCTTGTATCCTATTCCAATGCATAATTAAGTTTTTTAATAAGACTTTAACTCTGAACCACCCTGTGTACAATATGTAGAAGACTGGATAAATACATTTTCATAAGCAATTACTGTGATCAATATGTAATATTTTTTACAATAGGTTATTTATGACTCTACTTAATTTTTTCTATTCCCAATATTGTAATTTTTCACATATTTCTTTGGTATACCTGAATTATATGTTTGCCTAATTTGATTACAAATTATTGATTGCCAAATGATATTTAAGGAGTAACCATATTTAGTCATGCTAGGTGGCACCCCCAATCGGAAGAGGGACGAGAGGGGGTGAATTAGGTAATAAAAGAAGATCGACTAAGTGTGTTAACTTTAATTTCATATACTAAGTCTTGTAAAGGCCCGAATACCATACTTATATAATATAAGATAAGCAAAAAGTCATACTCATTTCTTATTATTAAAAATATAATCATTCATCTATACTTTTAATAGTGTAGTACACAAGCCTATGTTTGGGATTGGCTTGTTTTATGAAGGTTTTCTTTAATCAGTGGAATTGGTTTGATACGAAATAATGAAGGGTTACTCATCTTAGATGATGTTGGCATAGCTTCTTGCTTTAACACGTATTTTGTATCAGGCTATCAACCCAAATTGAATTGATTAATTGGGGGTCCTATTAATATAATTCCTAGGGTCCCGTCCTTCTCTGAATGGTTTTTTTTCCTGAAGAATTCGCAGCGTAATTGTAAATATTCATTACCCTTTCTCACCTGGACCAGACATAATTAACACCTTTTTCTAGAAAAAAATTGTAAGTAGTGTTGCCTTTCCTTTATCTAGGTTCTTTAATCTTTATTTTCAAAGGAGTATGTGCCAAATGATTGAAATATAGCCAATGTAGTTCCCATCTTTAAGAAGGGAGATCATCTTGATCCTTCGTCAGACCTTTATCCCTTAGAAGCCATATCGATAAAATAATGTAGCAGATCCTTGACCAGAAGCTAAAACCCCGCATTGAGAGTAATAAATTTATTTTCAGTAGGTAACACGGATTTTGTCTTAATAAGTCGAGTATCTCGGATCTAATTTCTTTTTGGGCTGTTATCGTCAGTCGTCGTAACTGTAACCTTGATTGTGTTGTTGTATACTTTGATTTCAGCAAGGCCTTCGATAAAGTCCTTCATGGAGAACTTCTCTTTAAATTGTGTAACATCGGTAGGAAGATTAAGCTATTATAGTGGCTAGTTCCTGGTCTACGAATATAATACAGGGTGTAGTGATCAATTCCACTGTTTCTGAGCCTTGGGACTTTACTTCATCTTTTCTGCAAGGTATTGTAGATGGACCCATGCTGTTTGACATTTACATTCACGACTTATTGAATAAGCTTTCAGAAGATACATTTTTATACACGGATGATACGAAAATCATCTATTCTGATTTAAACTCTGTCAGTGATGTCTATACCAATTTATTAAGTGGAGTTTTACTTGGAATATGCTTATAAATGTTAATAAATGTATCCTGCTTCCTGTCTTTAAAAAAGTCTTAAGGTGGTAGATGATTACTTAGATTTTGGAATTTTCATCTCTCGTTATTTTAGACGCATATACACGATATTATAAGGAAGTATCAAAACCTGGAAATTATTAAAAGAAGTTTCAAAACTCGTGACCCTTCGTTTGGGTTAAAACTTTAAAAAATTTATCTTTTCCAGATTTTAATGTATGGATCTGCGATCTGGAATCCATAGAGAAACAACTTGATTAAGTCCTTGGAAAAGGTAATATCCAGGTTTGTGTCGTTTTTCCATTCATTGGGACACAATGAGTACTATGAATGCAAAATCAAAAGACTAAGCATCCTCACTTTGTCTCATAGATGTGCTATTAAAGATATGATTACACTCTACCGAATTTTAAACAAAAAAATTAACCTATCTCCCCCAACCTGGGTACTCAATAAAGGCCATCTGTTCTACAAAAGGAGACTCTCCACTCACAATACCATCTACCTACCAAAACTAAAGATTGACATCTTTAAGCATAGTTTCTAATACAAATCGACAAGTCTTTGGAATACAATACCTTTTTGCTTTTATTTAATTCTTTTTTTGTGTGACATGTATTTATATATTGTTTACATTTGTGGTTTACTTTATTATGTTGGTTTTTTTCTTTGCACTGTCAGGTAATTTTAAAAATTTCCAAATTTGTATTTTAAATGATTCACTTTTATTTAGAATGATAATTTTTATACTTTATAAACACTAAATATAAGTCGACCTTAATAGGCTTTGTTTATCGCCGCTGGTGGATAAAAATGAATAAAAACTTGAGATTGTTTTTTTAAACCTTTTTTGAATAATAGTATTTAATAGTAGGGTGAGCTGACATCCCCGTTATTGTATGTGTACGTTTGGAAATGTCTCCACTTTTAGTGGCATAGGCAGCCTTATTGATTAAAACTTTAGAGTCTTAATTGATCTTAGCTACTTCATATAATACTATAAACCTATAAGCGAAGGCTCAATTGCACCCACTACAAGTGGGATGGAAGAACTAAGAAATTACTATAATGACATAACATAAGTTCATAAGGTTAATAAGGGCTGATTTTTTTTTAAATATGTATATGTTTGACTATTGAAATCTAATCAACTTTTTTCTATAAAATATAACAAATGGTCGACTAATTACCAGTATTTTGGAGCAGTAAAAGTTTCCCTTAATTGATTTATAATGATATAGTTCGAACTTGTGAGTAAATCACTCTGATTAGAACATTTAACCAATGAAACTGTACCTTATCTTTTTTCTATTTTCCCGAGTTTTTGTTTTTTTTCTGGAAAGAGAAGAAATCATAAGAAAATACTTGAAATTTTTTACCCATAATAAACCTCTTTAAGTTTTTCAAAAAATACACAGAGTTTAGCTTTGAAACTTCTAAAATCGATTTATAGATGCATAAATAATTATTTTTCAAAGTTTCTGCCCATCATGGTCTCAACCTGGAGCCTAATCGCCTTACACGTATTTTGAACGAGGTCCACGGATATATAGGCACATTCCTTCTCAACAGAAACCTTCAGTTTTTCAACACATGAGTTTGGTGTCGTACAATTCTTCTTCTTGGGGGCACCCCAGATGCTGTAGTGCAAGAATTTACGGTATGGCCTAGAGGATGGCCACATTGTCCAAGACCTAATGTTGAACAAATTTTTATAACACCATGTCTTGGTTATTTTGGACTTGTGCCAGGTTACCGAGTTCTGCTGCCAATCATAGCTTCTCTGATGATAGTTTAATTTCAGTCGAGTCAATACCACCATTATTAAGACCTCCAATCGTTGCCGTCGATCTTGAGGTCCTAATGGAACCAATAATGCAGTATTATTTTGCCATCGAATGCAATTACTCCAAGCATCATGACAAAGGCCTAGAGGCATTGATGGGTGCACCTCATCAATACAATATGACAAGTAGTGATTGTGAAGTGCATTTTTGGACTGATCCACGTTTCAGGATATCCCATTCTGGCGTCAAGATCTAATACCTTAGTTCTATAGGCTTCCATCTAGGAAATGGTTGGTCGATTTTTTTTTTTCACAAAATTTGTTTGTTTTATTTGTAGATACCTCTTGAAGAAAGTAATTATTTGGAGAATTTTAATTACTCTCTCTAGAAAACCATAAATTAATTTTCACGACTTGCTTCTTCACATTGTACAATTAGCTTTATCGTATTAAATCTACTATTCAATAATTTTTCATTAAATTTGTTTTACATTTATTAAAGAAACTTATTTCATTTTCAAAGAAAAAAGTTTTCCTCAAACTTTTATATAATACTTCCTTATAATACAACAATACTCATTAAAAATAATGAATATAATTTGTGTATACTTATTTATGACCATAATTAATTTGATAATCCCTAATAACAATTAACCTTGTATTTAGAACAATACACATTCAACATACTATAATAATCATCTATCATACTGAAATAATAATAGCCACAATAAAATATTTGGCCAAGTTTCGTCTTTTGTACATTCAACGTTAATATATCTGGCGTGTCAACATAGCAAAACAATCTTAAACAAAAATGAATAAAAGGGGAACATCCCATTTGATATATTTTCTTATAATATTTGTACATTATAATATGGACTTATACAGCCCTGCCTTGAAAGTTAGAGTTTCCTTTTTCACCTGAGACCTGTTTTGGACTTTCTTGGTGATGTTGCCGGATGTCTTCAGTTTCTTTAGGACCCTCCAGACTGTGTTTCTTGGTAGCCAGTTGGTTTGGTGATTGCTTTTGCTTCGTGACTCTTGTGGAATAATTGGTATTCGTGGTTCTTATAAACTGCTCCATATTGACTCAAAATGAAAGCAAACAGCATTTTATTTTATTAGTCACTTAACCACTTGTACGAGGAGGTGGAAACTTGGTCGTGATGTACTCAGATAGGTGATCTAGATGAGGTCAAAGTTTGTAACAGCTGTAGTGCACAACAGTTTTTTAATCTTGTTTCTAACAAAATGCATGGTGATTGAACAAATTATGTGAATATATACCCTAATAGCCTGTAGC
The DNA here is from genome assembly GCF_016086655.4 of Lepeophtheirus salmonis. Lineage (NCBI taxonomy): Eukaryota > Metazoa > Arthropoda > Copepoda > Siphonostomatoida > Caligidae > Lepeophtheirus > Lepeophtheirus salmonis. The sequence goes on from NC_052135.2 coordinate 54,992,076, forward strand.
TCATTTGATAAAATGTGATAACAGCTAAACTACTATTCTCCCAAATATTATTCCTATTTATTTGTGTACCTTCCTGCAGCTGATATTTTATGCAACTCTAGACATTGCAAATAAATAAAAATTGAGTCCAAAAATCTAAATTGATCTTTGTCTTCTGGATAAGTACTTTTTTTTTTCAATCAGTATTGAGTTAATAACAGTTATTTATATTACCTAACTTTCTAATATACATATATTTGGTATGTTCAATTGACTTCTTTCAAAAAACTTCGATGGTTTTAAAACTTTTTCTATTACTTCTTATCTAACAACAATATGTGAACACTGACGACTTTCACCTGTGTATTGAGAAATAATTTGAATAATTTTATGTAAAGAAATTGAGTTATATTTTATATTATATTCATATTAAAAAATGAAATAAATAAGAACTAACTCATTAACATAAATATATTTATGCTAATGAATCTAGTTTATAAATCCTAAGCCAATTTGTAGTGCGGAAGTATTTGTTATTGGGAATCTGAACACTGTTTTATATTTTCCAAAGCTTCCTTCTTTAATCTTTGAATAGATAACATATAAGTATAAAGTAATAACTAGAGTCTGTGCTCTCGAATGACAAAGAGTTACACTGATGATTTCTTGGGTAGTTATAAGTAAAAGTCCCTTTTGAACTCCGAGTAGAGTTGAGGATCGACAATGAAGTAATCTCTGCCTATGTCCTTGAATTATATAAGCTTGTGTTTATTTCACTCCTCCACATTTCCTCATAATTTCTTAACTGTAGATTGATGCCAACACAAATTATTTTGTGCAAGTTTCTAGTTTTTAACAATAAATGGTCGCGCATTTTTAAAAAGAAAGGAACATTATTACCAATAAAAGTAATTTTTGACAAAAGTTTGAGGTTTTAATGGTTAAATAATAAAAAACTTTCCATCGAAACATCTGCAATCAATTTAAACTTTCCCCAATGGAGCAAATTAGCACGGTTTGACTCTTAGAGAATGAAATTAATTGAGCTTTTTCACTTACGTCAGACACTGCATCATAATTGAAGACGACACGAAAAGACGAAAATGTTTCGTTATAAATTTATTCCAAAAGTGTATGTGTGAATATGATTGTTTTTGATTTTTAGGTCTTTAGAAGAATTTTTTAATAAAATGTTGAATCATGTTTTTATACAAACGCAATTTTCCTTCTAGCTATTTATTTTTAATTTTTATAAGAATAATTATAAATTAAGACCTTGGAATTGAAAAATAAAAATATGCTTCTATCTGAAAAATTCCGATAGAGAAACGAGTAAAAATAGTTGTATCTTTAACATTGTTTTAATTGCGGCTGGGGAAGAAAAATTTGCAGTCTAAAATTGAAAAAAAAGGTTTTTTGTTTCCTTCTAAAAAATTAACGGGGGGTTAATTTGACCTAAAATAATATCCTACAAACAACTTAGTCAAAAGTTTACTACTTTCTTTTATGGTAATGAAATATTTCTTTTTGTCAAACTTGGTTTTTCAGGCCCATAAAATGGTCGACATCGACTATGCTGATATTACATGAAAACGCTCTATTGACTTCAAAGAAAATTCATAGGTCAGGTTGCGTAATTGTAATACTATAAAATCTGCTTCATAGGTGATCAATTAAAATAGTATTTTTTTTCTCAAAATCAACAAATTTCCTCCGGAAGTAAGTTATTGCACCATTATTCTTGACTATATAAATGCATGTCTCAACTTTGTGCATGCCTTTGTGATTATTTTTGATATTATAATTGTACTTCAACATTTATAAAAATGTAAACTTTTTGAAGCCTATGATACAATTTGAAGTTGAACGTGTTAAATACTCCGTTAAATAGTTTATAAAATAACCAACATGTGGTGAATTAGCATAAAAACAATCTTGAACAAATATTAAGAAAGGAGAAATGCCTGATTTTTCATAAAGATATTTATAAGCTTCGTATTCAAATTTCTGGAATGAGTTGTCACTCTAAAATATATAACCTTTAGTTGAAAAGTCTCATTTTATTTATAAAGAACATGCGGTAGTAACTGGTGATTCACTAGGCGTCATGAAACAGACATACTTTGCTTAAAAATCATCAGTGTTACTCAGCAATTTTTAAAGTATGGAAAAATAATAATAACCAGTTTAGAAGAAAAAATAATATGACCTAATGACTGATGAGTCAGTGAGTAATTTAGTCTAGATAATTCTATCTGGATGAGCTCTAGCCACGCCTGCTCATTTCTTTATACAGAAAGCCTGTAAAATTGCACTAATGTGATTACATTGTCATTTATAAGATCAAAAATATGTATATGATATTTATCAGGGAGCACTATATACAGTGCACCCTTATACACGCTCAATGCTACATGCAAACTCCTACCTGATTTCATTTATATAACTTCATTGTTTTTTCTTATATAAAATATGTAAATAAATATATGCTATATTTTAAAACATACACACATTATTGCTAAATACCTAATTGGCTCTTTAGTTTATTTTTTGAAAAATAATGGATGTTTTACTCAATTTTGTCTAATTGTATCAACTCACTGTATACTCAGATTTTATCTCCTGGCCGAACAATCAAATGCCCTAATTCCCATAATGGAACATGTTTTTATATAGACAGGAAGCAAGCCTTGATGTTATTATTAATAGCTAGGAGTGAAACCTTTCTTATTAATTAAGAAGATATGTGAATACTTTTTGTGAAAAGTGAAAATATAATTATTATAAAATCTATCAAGGGTTAATTATTTCATTATGATTGTGTAGTTTTAATAAATTTATGTGCAATTTGTGGTGCCTCCAAAGGATTAATCTGAATAATTTGTAAATAGGAATTGGTAATGTTTCCTATATTTCAAATGGGTACTCTCCCCTTCATAAAGTGAATAAATAAATAATCTAAAAAAAGTAAATTTTGACCGAAAAAAACGTGTTTTCTTTGTTAAGCCCGGAACTTTTTAGCCATTGTGTTATAGGTAAAGCAATTATTAAAAAATATTAACTTCCTGTATTCAAAATTGATCAAACTCCTCAAAACAACTCACCCTAATTTATGTTTTTAATTTCCGTTCACATTGTAAAAAAAACATAAATACAAAATATTCTCACAAAAGGTTAAATGTTAATATTATACAAAATGTAGACAAAAAATTAAGACAACATAATAAAATATAAATAATATATAACATTATATTTATGCCTTGACAGTTGTATGAAAAAGGGAGAAAAAATATACTAATTGTTATCAATAAACAAAGTTTATAATCCTTAATATGAAGAAAAATTGTTCTTATGTATATAATTAATTAATCAGAATATTAGAAGCATTTGTATATTATCTAACATGAACAATTTAAGCAAATAATACTTTATACAATTATACTTGAATATAAAAATATCAATAAAAATAAATATTCCTACTTTATTTATAGATAAATCTAGTCAAAATATTCAATATTTTGTTTCAATTATGGGTTAATCTTAATATAATCTGTTTGATTTTATTAAAATTTCAAACGGGGGTAGACAAAATTTAATATTTGATTTTTTTCTTTAAAAAATTAAATTTTCATGAACAACCTTGGATTTTTGATATGTTTTTCCAAAATAATTTAATTTTTTGAGAATAACTTTGGATTGGTAATTTTTTCCCCAAAACAATTAACTGCAATATTTTTAGTTTTTTAAGACCATTTAAAAAAAAATAATAATGCTTTTAGCAGAGCCAATGTTCCACCAAGTAGTTGGGAAAGTGCTATAGATAGGATCATTGGGGATTCCATGTCTGATCGTCGTAGAAACGAAGATAATGCCGCCATTCGTGTTTCTAATCTTGGTGAAAATACATATTATATAATAACAGAGAATATTTTTTATCAAAATTGAGTGGAGATTACCTACATTTGTATTCCTCAAACCATATTTGTCAATTTCGAACCGCAAATTGCATTTATATGAGGAGGATCCAAATTATATAATAGTGGTAAGGATTGTTATTATTATATTTGCAATCATTGTAGTTCTTGTAAATATATATTTTCATTTATTGAAACGTGTATTCATGTATACATATTGCCTATTGAGAATCTATTGAAAAATCCTCAAGTAAGAGTAGCTTTATACTATTCCTACATAAGGATTTTTCAATATATTGCTTGAGGAGTCAAGGTAGTTATATATCAAAATGCCGACATTTATTCTTGTTATTGGTAATTTAATACCACTGATGTTATTGAATTAATCAATGATGAAAGGATCCTTTATTATATAGTTACTTTTGATTAAAGGCATACATATATCTATACATAATCAGGATACAATATAATCCGAGTCAGTTATCTGATTATTAATTTATCATTTTAAAGATTTAAATTTAATTTAATTTAAATAGTATTAATACAAGCATATTTGGTCTCCTTGGAATTGTTTTAAAAAAAATATAGCTCTGTTATGATATTTATGACTAACCAAAATTATTAGCATTAAAGTATATTTAAATTGCGCCAAAACGATACTTTGCCTACAAGGAACATACTGAAATGATCTACGCCAAAAAGAGCCTTACTGAAAAGATGCAAGCACAAATGATTGGACACGAAATTTATATATAAGTGAGAATACCGGCATTACTCGGATTTATTAGGCGTCGATGAACAGAAATAAATGAACATATGTTCTCCTCTTTTCATTTCTTTTTTATATAACACACTGAGTTATAGCTAAACACGCTCGTTGCTAAGGCTCATATATAGTCACACTCTTTTTTTTTAAATATATCTACTCACTATTTCATTTCTTTTTAATATTGTCCACAGAGAATTAGACACACACATGTGTTTTTGTTTATTTTGAAAAACAAACACTAATACACTTTTTAACTAGCCATTAAAAAATTATAAATTTATTTGATTTTTTATTTAATTTTTTAGCTGTAATGAAAAATTAAATAAATTCTTAATTAACTTTAGTTGTGATGGATTTGCTAAGGTACTACTTAATTGAGAAAGGTATTAATGATTTTTTTTTTTTTTAAAGTATCGAAGGAGAAAATAAGTACTATGAAAGCATCGATAATAAATAAAATATCTATAAAAGCTTTTCACTCCCTTCATATATTCACATTAAATAAAGGATTTTTTTTTTTTAAATATCGATACTTAAAGTTTAAATATTTTAAAAGCCCTACTGCTGGTACACAGATAATAATAAATGATAATTAAAGGAGCAAGAAGGTGCAGAGAATCTGAGTCGAAGTAAATAAGCTAATCAACACCTTTAATACCTCATAGGAGTGGTTCCCAAGCATTTTTTCATATGCAAACCGGTCAACGCTAGACAGTTTTACTGGAGACGGGGATGGGGGTGAAAAATAATAATTACAATACTATTATAGTATAAGGAAATAATAACTTCATCAGCATCTTTGCTCCAACAATATGACGCTTGTATAACATCAAAAACTGTACCAGGTGGTCGATTAAAATCTGAACACATACTAATTCAAAAAATTAATAAAGGTTGTGTGAAAAAAATTAACTCATATTTCGATATATTAAAGCATACAAATTTATTTACAAATAAAACAAACCTGAGCTCTCTACCATACGTACAATCCGAGAAAATCAAACTTGAAAATATGACCGAGAATTTCCACTCACGCATTCCAAGCAGTTGGGCGCCTCTAGGACCACCGTCTACACCGTCATCAACTCTGAAGCGTTGGAGAGGAAGAAGTGGCTATTTTTTTTAAAAAAGGCCAATTGGGACTTGGTGCGTGGAAAGAACTTAGTGGAGGTGAAAAGACCACATTTGACATCAGCAACTAAATAAACCCCTCTACTTTGTTGCAAGACTCTTTTGAACTCTTTTTTTACACTTTTGGATCCCCTTCACCCCTGATTTTAACTACATATTTTGGGTACATGTCGAGGGAAGGCCTGCAGTGTTCGTCATCGAAACACTGAGGCCGTCAAAGCCTCTGTCAGCTTATTTTGATTTCATTCCTCTCATAGCTACTCGCAGCTAACTGAACTAACCGTTATGACAACTAAACTGCTCTCCTCTAAAAAAAAGCTTGAAATTGTCAGAGTTTCAAAGGTAATTTTTTTTTTTTTTTTTTTTTACATGCTTACAATTTACAACTCTAGATATATTTCCTTTTTTGAGGAGAACAGCTTTGTACTCAGGACGTTTTATTATTTCAGCTAGGAGGAGCTGTGAGAGAAAGGAAACAAACACAAAACCCGCTCCGTATCTAGCAAGAACAAAGACAGGAATTTCTTGGATGTCAATTATACTCTTAGACCAAATAAGACTTGCACTAATAAGTTCCCAACAAATTAGCAGTATCGCAAGCAACTGTGATTACTTTATACTTGGATATTCTCTTCTAAATAGCTATAACATTATGATAACAGATTTGGAAAGTAAGTAGTAATTCTTTAGGTTGTCAACATAAAAATAACGCACGCGTTCTACGTCAATTTTTATAAAACACTATATATACTGGGTCAACTGTAATTCTTTTCCCATTTTTGGCACATAAAGTATTGAATTAAATGCCAAAATCCTGACAGTGAGCTCCAAGTGGTGGCGAAAGATACTGCAAGCACTTTGAATTTACGCGCTATGGAGGCCCAGGCCTTGTTAAAAGAGGTCTTCAGGGCGCGGATGCTGTTATGGCGTCTCCTGCAGGCATTGAACTCCACGTGCGCCTAGATAAAATAGTCTAGGGAGTTGAGGTCTGAGCTCTGTATAAGCCAGAAGGGTTTTGCTCTGAAGGGCACGTTGGCCTGGAGCACTCTTGGATTTTCTTTGCGGTATGAAAAGGTACTCCATCTTGTTGGAACACCCAGGGAGGATTGCCAACCATAGATTTGATCCAAGCCAGAATTTTGGAGTCTACAATTTTAACGTACTTATCCGCTTTCTGCGTGTATCCTGAAGGAACCACACAGTATTCATGACAATGAGTGGTTAAGGATCTTTTTTGCCAGTCCATCCGGAGTTTTCTCTGCTGTTTTGTCAACAAAACCCGCAGAATATGCTACAGAGCATTTCCTTTTACCATTTTTAGAGCCCTGTACACCCCTGATTAGAGCTTGTTCATATCCATGTCAGGAATTATGTAATTCGCTTTTTTCTTGTAAAACGACTTCAGGACGTTTACGGACAAGAAGTATTTCCTGAGTGCTCCTGGAGAGTGTCTGAAGTCCTCTCTGCCCTTCAACCGTCAGGAGACATTGTATATCGTCTTCCTCGTGGCCCCAGTCTCCTCCCAGATGGCCTTTTGGGACAACCCCGCACGGATGAGAGCTGCGATCTCTAACCTCTTCTCGTACTGTGTGCTCATGGTGGTGACTAGGAAAATGTTTTTTAGTAATCGACAGCTAATTATACGTTCTACAGCATTGCTCAACAGAGTATCATAAAAAAATTACTCTTAACCTCTCTAAATTAGCATAAAAGAGATGAGTAAATAATAACGGATAGCTCATAATTATCAATATTATTTTTGATTACAGCATTCTTTAGGGAATGAAATACGATTATTATAGTAAATAAAATATTACTTGTAATAGGCATATTTTTTGCTCAGATATTTTTTTATTATATACCGGTAGTTACATAAATACGCGGACAATTTGTGGCAAATAATTAAATGTGTAATAAAATTCGGATGACGTATTTTTTTGAGAATTATATAATAGAGAATTTTTTCTGGTATAAAATTTAATATAATTACTGATTATAACCGCCATCAGCTGCTATGAACCCCTCCAAGCGCCCGCGGAAGACCTTGCGCACATTGATAATGTAATGTTTTTCCATGGTTGCCCATTGTTCCTTGGCACTGGCCTTCAATGAGTCCAAATTTGGGGGGCAGTAGCACAGGCCTTCTTCTCAATTTGCCACCACACACTGTAGTCAAGGGGATTCAAATCAGGTGATTGAGGTGGCCAAATGTTTTTGTTCCAAAATGGCATGTTGGTAGCAAACCAATCCTGAGTCATTCCAGAGGTATGAGTAGGTCTTTCAGATCTTTTCCCTCCTTGACAAGGTTCTGGACCTTGAACACAGTAGTCCTAGATAGTCTAGTGTCCTTGATTATCTCCTTGACAGACCTACCTGTGCGGAGGAGAGTGGCAACCATATGACGTTTGGGCTCGTCATTCATCGTAAACAACTTTGTTTGATGCGAGTAAGGAAAACAAAAGCAAATCCAAAAGATTTACCGAGTTACATGTGCTGTAATTTTTTATTTCCAGTCACGGAACCTCGAGATATAAGCGTTTAAAAATTAGTCCGCTTATTTATGCAACTACCGGTATAGGTTGAATGATAAGACGTATGACTTTGTTCAAAAAAATATATATCCAAATTTTTCATGTCTGTAGGTACTCAAAGTTTTTGTCGTTGTTGTTGATGGTATTAGTCGTTTTTTTAAAATTGGATAAAAACCTAAATTCTAAAGACTACGACATCAGTATCTTGTACCTATATATGTATATTTTTTATATCGCAGAAAAAATTGTATTAGGCTCTAGGCTACACAATAAATGCTTTAAAGATAAATTGGGAAGAAAGAACTTCTTCCCTAATAAGACAAATAATGGCATTCCATAAGATATTTAAGATTTTGAAGGAAAAACAAGAACAATGACGATACAGGTTCTGTTTTTAAGTTTATGAATTGGTTAATTCTAGTATTGCAAGACCATTGAGATAAAACAAAGTATCAAAACAAATACAACATAATCAATATTTATACAAGATCATGTTCGAGGCGACAGGAATGTTGTATGGTTTGACGAAGCAAATCAGAAAAAATAACGGAAAGGTTTCAACTGAGAGTAGTGAAAAGGTTATAAAGAATTATTTTCTTCTAGAGTTATCTATAAATATTAGCAAATAACTTTTTGGTTTAAATCATTTGACCAACCATTTTGGAGATGAAATCTAAAAATAGCTTTTCTTCAGCCCGAATTGGGATATTTTGAACGGTAAACTGGTCCTAAAACATCCAAAACTATTACTACCTGGCCTACAGTGTTAATGAGGTAACTCAATCAATGACACAAAACATCCTGCCTCTGTCGTGATGGTCGGTGTCGTCGCATCTGAGGGCAAAAGAATGCCACATTATAGGTTTCCTTGTGTCCTCTTGATCATGTACAAGGAGATAATGGAGCTCTTAATAATGATGGTATTGACTTGACCAAAATAAAACTATCCTCAAGGCAACTATATTTGGCAGCAGGACTCAGTTCACGGTCACAAAGCCAAGGCAATCCAGCCGTAGTGATTTAATAACTTGGCCTATTTATTTAATTAGATAATAATTGAAGGTGTGTTCAATCACCTTAACTAAACCTCTAATATCTAGTCATAGAAATCATGGATCTTATTTTCTTATCCTTATTATATGAAAAAGTTGTTGAGAAGAGGCTCGGTGAAGAGAAAGCTCGCAAAAATATATGTACACGGTTTGAATGTACCTATTCGTTTATATACATTATTTATTACTTGTGAGGAGTTGGAAATATACCCTTCAAGTGTTGTAAAATCTAAGTATTTTTAGCGTGAAAGTTTTGTCGTTGTTGTTGTTGGGAACATGGAAAGTGTTTTTCTTTTTTTTTAATTTTCTAAGGGTGTTATCATTATTTTACACTTGAAGACAGAGCATCTTTGTATATATTGTCATAACTAGTGTTTTTGCTCATGAATGAAGGAAAGGATTGGTGGGGGAGTTATACGTGTAACTCCATGTTGGATTTCGAGTAGAACCGATGATCGAAAACAAAGCAATTCCTTCATATGTCTTTGCCTGATATAGACTTGGGCTTGTATTTATTTCCTTAATCTCAATGCTAATTTAATTTAATGCCATGACATAAATATCTCTACAACTAACGAAATAACTTCATGAATTCACCATTTCGATTTAATCAAAAAGAGGAATTCAGCCAATGGAAGGAACAATGGCATACTTCACGAGTAAAACATGTTAAGAAACGTCATCTTCAAAACGACATGTTTCAGAAGGAAAAACTTTCTCGAAGGCAAAGAAATATCCTTAATCTAAGAGGAACGTTTTCTTACTTTCTTGGATACTTTTGATGTTTATGTATTTTTTGTTTAAGATTGAAAACACCGTGGTGTTTCATTATATCAAAAGAATCGTAGATAGATGGGATTCATTGTTTTTTGTTTTGTTTTTTTGTATTCAATTTATTATTATATGGCTTTATCTGGATATGATAATTCTATTTAAAGTTATTGTTCTCTATTCTTGACCATTTCTAATTTGAATTCATAAATGAATATATGTGAGGTGTGAACACACAAGCAAGTTAGAATGATTTTTCTCAAAATTGAGCCTGGATTATATTTATATATGTCAAGGAATTCTTGTCAATTTCTATCAAGAAAAATATTCTTAGTAACCCTCTGAAAGTGTCCGAAATTGATATTCAAGATAAAGGAATATAAAATTGATATATTTTATTTGAAGAAAGCCATATCAGGCCAATACAACTATCAATGGTTATACACTATTGGGTATCTTTACTCATTTATATATATATATTTATATAATGTGTGTCTTTTCTTGGATTTTTGTTTCTATGTTGACGCATTAAATATATATTTGCGTAAATTGTTTTTAAAGCTATATCGCAATGAACCAATCAATATCATGGATCTAGGAAAGCTCGCTTACGGAAAATTTGTAAAAGAAAGTTTGTCCTGGGATTACTTGTACTAAGAAAATTCGTATAAGATAAAGCTCACCGGGCGGAAGACTCTCCTTCCTTTATCTTTAATGAAAATAATAATCTTTCTTATGTAATGACTATTGTGTATTGTGTTGTGTTTTGTAATATCAATAAATATAAGATTAAAGAATAATAAACAAACACGACAGCAATTCAGATAGAAAATGTACTAAACACTAAATTATCCGTTATTAATCATCATTGGACTGTATAAATGATGAATTATTCATATTGGAAAAGACTCATGGATGGATAAAAGGAAAAACATCTGATTAGGAAAGAGCAGTGATTTTCATCATTGGTTATATAGGAAATGGGATTGAACATTTGAAATCACTCATAAAAGATGGAGTGTAACAATAATTATTTGGCGGGAAGTTATAATTGAAAGTCTTTGTTCAAGGCAGAGTGGAAGCAAGGATCGGCATCTTGCATATGACTGTGTATTTCCTTCTCTCCCTCCTTTTCAGCTGCTTGTATATGATTCAATGAAACGTCATGAACGCTAAGCTACTCTCCTCCAAAACCCTCTTGAAATTCTTAGGGTTATCGTTATTATTTTCGGGGTTTTTTTTTTTTTTTTTTCACATTCCCCAAATGCAACCAATTAGTACCACTGCTTATAACTCTCCAAACAATCCTCGAAGTTACTCTTTGCCTTTCATGAGCCCCCACACATGCTATTACTTAATACTTGGATGTTCTGTCTTCATTATAATACACTCTTTATATTACCAACTAAAAAAAAATTCTCCCGCGTTAAGATCATTCGTTATTCAGCTCTAAGAATATTGTTATTTCCCTTCTGATAGGTTGTTGAATTAAACCTAGCAGAAATTGTTGCTATGCATTAGCCATTTAGTACCTATGACTCTATTTCTATTTTTAGGTGAAGACATCATTCCTTCTGTTCAAATTTGCATTACGGAAATGAAATAATAATGAATGATTTTAAGGATAATTATATGTGTTGCAGTTCATATATATTTGAGAATATGTTCGTACTTGCAATTAGAGATACGATTTGTAGAACAAATCTATATATTTCTTCATTATAAACAATATTAAATTTAATATACTGAATGATATAAATGTTTCTACCTATCTAGACATAAAATAAATAATATCCAGAATAATACATATGATTGATGAAGACTCTGTGCAATTGAGGGTAGCCTTCAAATGTTTAAAATTATAAATTCAATGTATGCAATTTGTTTAGATGACTCAGTCCTAACACCTAGGTAGATTTTGTAAGGAATTAATAAACAAGCCTAGGATATTATCTTAATTGTATATCACAACCAGGTAACTAGACTTCTACTACGGGGGGAGTACACTTCCAGAACTGAAATCTGATTCACAAGTTTTTCGACAAGACGAAGGGTTTTTATAAATAATATAATTATTTCTTGTTAAAATAGATTTATTTGCAATTTTTTTTTGTTTTTTGATCAAGATTTGCTTTTATTAAAAAAGTTGCGGTGTTATTCGTCATTGCCAGGATTAATTAAGTGAATGCTAACAGACAAAATTTGAACTAACAGTATATTAGAAGATAACTGCCCAATAATTCTTCAATGTTACTCTCGTTTTTTCATGAACACACTCACATGTAGCTACTCAATACTTTTTTCATAAATGTTCCCTCCTCAAGAATGATAGAATAAATAAGAGTTTGAGAAAAAAGAATCATATGATCTAATTTGTACTTTAGTCTCTATAGTCCTCTATGCCTTTTTTTCCCCTACACACGCTTTTTGCTATACCTCATTACATTTTGCATTTGTTATTTTGCCAGGAGTAATTTGGCTTCAGCTAAGAGACAGTTTTTGTTTTAATAACGTAGAAGATAACTCACCAAGACATTCCGTTGTGAGAACAATTACACCTAACTACTCAATACTTATACTAATTCATATGAGGTGTTCTGTCCTGAAGAAAAAGAATAATAATAAGATGACTGATAAGTACTTCAATCTTGCGACAACTTACTCATAAAACAAAGAAAAACAGTGCTGATCATTTACTAAATACAAAATGCCTGCTAGAATTAATTCAATTTTACATACCAACATTTTATTGAAATTTTAACATTTACTGAAAATTCATAGGAATTATGATTTACGTAAGAAAGGAATGGCCAATAGAAACAGCGCTATATATACGATGCTACATACACACGCCTGCAATATGTCAATGGTTTTACTAGATAGTTATTTCATAGAATAAATAAATATATATGGTATACATCAAGGATTACTATATACAATGCACCCAGTGAATGTTTTTTATATCTTTATATTTTCATAAATAAATATAGACAATCTTTTTTTATTGATAGTTTATTGTTCAAAAGGTAATTCGTCCTTTCTTTAACTTTAAAAAAAATTTAATAAATATTTTTTCATTTGTAAAAAAAAGTTTATTTGAAATGAACACCTTCATTACCTTCATTCCCAAAACCAACCCAAAATCAGTTGGTAATTCTTTCAATCTATGAAATTATTTTTCAATAGCTGTTGGGAATTGTTCCTAGGTTATAAGGAAATGATAAAAATTCAACCAATCAACTTTCAGAACACTCAATAGGGGGGAGCAGAAACATTGACAACTGTCAATTAAATACACTGTATATTTTTGTGTTAGTGAGATAACATCGTGTAGAGTAGTAGTCTGGAAATAAAAGATGGAATTAAATTAAAGTAATTGTGCAATCAATGTTATAAGAAATTAAAATGCTATTGTAATTTAAATCTATTTAAGCATGTCATCTGAATAATAATCAGTGAATATTATTCTTTTAAGTCATCAAGATATTGTGAAGTAGTTTTTTTTAATTTCAAGCAGTTAACTCTACATGAGATTGCTAAGCTTTTGGTCTTGTCAAAAAGTGTATATTTGGTTCTGAATAAAGTTACGCCATATGGGCAAAAAGACCAAAAAAAAAAACAACAGATATCTCTTCTAATTTACGAACTCAAAAAGGATAATACTACTTCATTGCTAACCCGATTTTTTTCTGCCCTAGGGGTGCTGAGAGTGCAATAAATTTCTTTATAACTAACTACACAACCTCTTTTAATTTACCCTAATAATAGAATTCACGGAATGAATTCTACAAAGGCAAGGGAAAGTTGTATAAGGTAGGAGGAAAAATGATTTAAGTACCATGTCATCTGTGATATCTCAAAAAAAAAAGTTTTTATAAAGGCAAAGAAAATCTCTTACAGCTAACATGTACGTTCATCACTATGTTTTATAGTCTCAAGAAAACCAAGCATTGCTACCATATGTTTGTTTATCGTCAAATTTTTCAAACTTCTATTTGAAAATTGAGCCTTTAAGAGTATAACAGAACCTCATTTTTTGACACAAAGTTTACAAAGCATTATTGTATCAGCTGTCAGTTTGTTTACTAATCTTCTCTCTTATTAGTAAGGATTGGATTTTGTTAAGGAAAAAACACAGTTTTCAGTTTACAGAAGGAAAAACGTTTGGTGCGTGTACTCATTTTTCATTCTTAAATAAATCGTCGTATTGATAATAGCTATCTTTGATGAAAGAATGCTCGCTTATCTTTGGTGTATTAAAAATGTATTATAATATATACAAGGTTATTCATAAGATTTAAAGGTTTCTATAATTGGCACAAAAAGTTTCAGTGCTTAATCTATCAATCTGTAATTTGATTTGCTAAAACTTAATCCCAGACCAACCCCAACAAAAAAGATAAAAAAGGGTGAGCAAAATAATCCCACATACAGTCATCAGCATCCTTTAAGGAAGGCAATTGAAGCTATTTACCATAAAGGTGACTCGATAAGCCTCAGTAACATTAAATATTTAATCTGGAAGTTTTATAAGACTAGTAGCTGTGATAATATGGTAAGGTTGCCTGCCAATGATCATCAACGACATGGGGGAACATCACAAAGAACAGATTAAATTGTCAACGACTGATGTACGAAATGGTGTCCAAAATTAGAATTTTGGAGCCATTAATGTACATTTTAAGCTACGTTAATCTCAAAATGGAGATATCCTAGTAAATGTTGGAGTTTTGTACGCAAAAGCTCTGCATTGTTTGTAGTGACTATAAAAAATAGGATATGGATCTAAAATTTAATCGCCAAAATAATGTAATTTTTGGCTAAAAATTACCAACAATCCCCCTTGGACGAAAATATTGAGTCAACAACCGATGTTTGGTAGTCTGGTAATTAGTGTGAAGCTCTGGGGATAAACTTCCTTTGATTTTTCTATATGAAGGTATTTTTGTGAAGCAAAAAGACTACATCTCGAAACAATTTGAGCCCTTTGTCTTACTTTGGTTTAAGAAACATTCTCAGATAACAAAAATCGTTTTCCAAGAGGACTAAGCTCAAATTCCTAATGGTCGAAAACCTCAGGAATGAGTGAATGCCATCAAAGAAATGTAGATGGAACTTTCGGAAAAATACATTTATACAGCAGGCAACTTTTTTCACTCTCGTTTATCGGAGGTATTCCCTAACAACAGCAGTTATATGGAATAAGTACGAAATAAAAATAAACACAAAAATATTGTCTAAAACTTTTTTTTATACTTTTTCCAAATAAAATTTTGTTTGATTAACTATTGCGTCAAAATTGTATCTTATTTAAACTCGTTCACTCTTTCTAGATTATTTGTGTACGGAAGCTTCATTTTTTTTATCATTCTTTATTTAGTTTATATATTAAACAGAACATACATATATAAATAAACTGGAACAATTGCCTAACATGTTTATGCATAAACTTAATAATCTATACTTATGGCTCTGTAATAAGTTCAAGTAAGATTCGAAAAATCAATCTTAAATAAAGATAAAAAATAGTAAACATGCAAATTAACAATCACAATAAATATTTCTGAAAAACCCTGTTTAAAATATTTATAAGTTCAGTTCATATTTTGTTAATTACTCATGGAACAATTTGGGGCTTGGAAATTTTGTACAAATGAATTGAAGATAATAATCGAATCTATTTATGAGCACAAAATCCAAAGGGAATCTCAGTTTCTGTCTCAGTTATCTGAATTCTGAAATATATAGGATTCTAGTAATTCGGGACTATTATAGTTCAGAGTCATTTTTTACCCTAAAAACAATCTCTAAATTAAAAGTAGGATAAATAAAACTTATGTCAAAATGTTTTTTTATGATTAATAAGTGTTTTTATTGATTCCGTATATTGTTCTGAACTCAATATATTTCCATTTTTAGGGTGAGAAATGATGAAAACGACACTCTTATTTGACATAGCTTATATTATAGAAAAATATTCCATACATCTAATTTTAAATATATATATTAAAAAAATATGCGTCTCCAAGGATATTTTGTCGATAATAGTCCCCGAATTACTATAATCCCTGATATTTCAGAATGAATGTTTTCCCCCGTATTAGCTAACAATTCCCTAGAATTAAATTATGAAAGACCCCATAATTGGGTAATTGGGTAAAATGACTTTCCTATAATCTTTTAGCTTCTTTCTTTAAATCTTTTTTTTTTTTTTTGAGGAAAGGTTGAGAGATACAATCAAAATAACCTGAAAGTGTATGTATCCTTTTTGCTCCTTGATAATTTATATCTGTCATAATACTTTTTACTTTTACAAATAAACAAACTCAACAATTCGTTACTTAGACATATTAAATTATCCTTTTACACATAATAGAGTAATTTTGAGTATGTATATTAGGGTGGCCCTAAAGGTCAATGTTTACTTTTACTTATTCCATCACCTTCAATTTTTTCTCTAAATAATGAAACTACGTTATGTACAACACGTTTGACTTTAATTAAAATTTTATAACGGCTGAAAAAATTAATTCAATATATCCAATTATTTCTAACTAGTGGTATGTAGTATCATGTATTGTTTTTGTGTCAGTCCTTATTCAGGAATGAACACTGTAGTCCTGTATAGTTCAGCTCAATAAAAATTTCAAAAAACCACAAATGTTCCGAACTTTTTTTTTTTTTTTGGGTTGGCTAACACCCCTCCAGCCATCACCTTGCAGACAGCCCTAATTCTGCATATCAGTCCAAAAAACTCATAAAGTTCGGCCCTTGATGACATTTTTTAACTCTATTTATTCTTTTTTTTATCAGTTGTGGTACTGACAGTCGGAAGGGCAGACAGTCCTAACAATCGATATTCTTAAGGACTGGTCCCAAAGACTTAAAGAACCGTTGTCAAGACTGGATTGGACCAAATAAATAAAGATTGACACAAAACTATCGCATTGCTCTGATTAATTTGGCGTCGACAAACAGACAAACAGTATTATTCTCTAGGAAAATTTTAAGTCTCATATATACGTCATTCAAAATCAAACATTCCCAGAAAAAAATGGTATGTGTTTGTAATGTTTGGCATAAAAGGCACTCCCCTCTATTATCTCTATAAAATTTGGCTCCCATTTCAAGAGTTCCAGTAAATTTTCTATATATGAACCATTTCTCAGGCGTACGTTAGCAAATAATTCCTAAAAGTATTGACACATCCACTAATGTCCATTCTCATTCTCCACCGCTTTAAATATTCCTTAAAATAATCCAAAGTTGGAGTTTTCGAGCACTTTCTAATTAAGGACAATGGCACCATTGAAGTCTTCTTTCTGTAGAGAGTAATTGGGTGCTTTACACTTTTTTCCATTCAAGATGGAGCAATAATAGCTCAGTGCAATTTGATTAGTAAGAGTTGGGGATATTGCAGCATCAGCAACAATGTCCAAACCTTTATTCATCACATCCAATGGATAAATACATTCCAGTATTGGCATCTCCACCTCCAACTATTTTTCAAAGATTTTGATGACTTCTTTGGAGCCTTCACAAAATAAATTTAATTTTGATGACTACATACTTAGTTACTTCAAAAAATTTGCCAATCCAGTACAAGGGTATGTAGAGAAATCAGCACCCCATTATATGGAAAATTTTCTGAGATGATCACTCCATAAATGACCTCTGAACAAAAGTTGCCCGATCCAATACAGATTAAGGCCCCTCTAAACAGACAAAAGTCAGCCATATTTTTTAAATTCATGTAGTTTTTTAAGCATACGTTTTTTCTTTCTTTTTAAAGTTAAAAGAGGAGCTCTCAACTTTCAAAATACAGTGCAAAGTATCTGAGTAAAAAGGGGTTACACGTAATAGATGGATTACCTTTGGAATAAAATATGTACTCTAAGCTATTTTTTTATCCCACATACTTAGGGCGAACAGTATAATTAAGAATAAAATAATAATAATAAAAGTTTGAGGAAAAAAAAGGTTGTGGGTGGAGAACATAAGCTCATTGCTAAATCTAATCTAAATTCACATTCATTTTTTCTTATATAAAGTACTGTTTTTTTTGTTTTTTTTTATATGAGTTGGCCTGAACGCCTGCGAGATTTCATTCATTTTTACACAAAGTTCTAATACAAGTCCATACAAATACTAATGTAATACAATAAATATGTTCCCCCTTGACACAAAAGCAAGGTAAAATAATTTTCCTCAAAATTGAGTGTGGATTAAATTTGTATTCTTCCACAAAGTCAATTTTTATCAACAAATTATTTTGAATAACCCTTTGTGTGTGTCGCAAATTGTACTTAAAATAGCCAAAATTGATCGTTTCAACAAAATAGCCATAAATGTTTACTTATTTTACCTAAAAGGGATCATACGGGGTCAATTTAAGGGGGGTTTTTTTCAATATGACGCACACGCTCGATTGTATTGTTATCTCTTAGATACAGTATTTACATTCAAAATTGACTTACTTTCAACGTAAATATATATAGAGAAACAGACTTTGCTTTATTAATATAGATGTAGATGACATAAAGTTATCTACAAATCCGAAAAATCTAAAAATGTATAATATGACAAATTTCTTTATTTTAGATATCCATTCTGGACGCACAATAATTCTCGACTGGACCGACCAAACGCAATAATGTACCAAAAATGTTTGTAGTATAGACTCACACCTTTACAACGTCAAGTCGTATAATCCCATATGACTAATAACGAAAAAGATATACAGTATGTCCAAAAATTTATGGTTTTCTTTTTTTTTTTAATCCTGAAATAACCTAAACAAAGGATTATTTTTGACAAAAAACT
Organism: Lepeophtheirus salmonis; assembly: GCF_016086655.4. NCBI lineage: Eukaryota > Metazoa > Arthropoda > Copepoda > Siphonostomatoida > Caligidae > Lepeophtheirus > Lepeophtheirus salmonis. The sequence continues at coordinate 55,011,046 of NC_052135.2, forward strand.
TTATTTACTTCCCAATATGACAATCTCCAAGCTTAATATATTTTTTATACGTTTTGGCATCGCTTCATACAGATTATTCAAAGTATCTGGAGAAATTTTTTCCCAGTTTTTTTTCAATTCATCCTCTGAAGTTGCGCATTTTCATTGAGTTCCCTCTGGACAAAAGCTCACAAATTTTCAATGGTAGACATATCAGGACTGTTGTAGGAATCCAAGTTGTCGGAACACCACTTTTTTTCACCACTTAGTTATTTGCATGTAAATATTTAATAGGCATATTTTAGCCCATTTTAGAATATGACATAAGATGCTTTAAGATTCTTAACTATGGTTTATTATTTTTATTTGATTTAAATGACTTATATAAGCCTCATATAGCCTCTTTTTAGCAAAATATATCAATTTCTCATTCTTATATTGTGAACGTCAGTTGTTGCTACTATAAGTGTCATTTATATCGCCTCCATAGCATTAGTAAGATTATTATTTGGTTGATAATCAACCAAATTTCATTTATGCTGACCAAGAAATTTTTTTAAAACTATAAAATGGATATTTTTAATACCATTGACGATAATTTGTGTAAGAATACATAAGAACGTATCATACACTCAATTTTGAGGAAAATCATTCTAGCTTGTTTTTGTATTTATGAGAGACATACTTATTGCAATAATTTATTTACTAAACAAACCATCATTATTTGGTGCACAGGTCTCTTCTTGGAAATGGCTTCATTTCAATTTATTACACGTTTTATTTGTGTTAATGAACTGGGATTTTATATACTTCATGTTTTACGTATATATTCAAATCTGTTTAATATAAATTTGTCTGCTGGAACTTTTTAGTAGAAATGCATTTTTAATCATGGTTTGGAAAATTATATATATGTGTTCGCTTTTGAGAGGTTCTTGTATTTTTTGTTATTGTTTATTTAATTTAAGGTAAATGTGTTGCTACTAATTTAATATCAGGTTAAATTCTATGTATCACACTCAACTTTATCAAAATTAATTATTAAATTTTTAGTTCCTAAAATTCGTTAAAATAATTAATATTTCAAAAACTATATTAATATATAAAAAAAAGGTTTTTGAAGCATTTTAGTTGATATTTACGAGTGCAAAAAGGGCGAAATAGTTAAAAAAGTATTAAAATTTTAAATGAAGACTTTTTATCCTGGAATAAAATAACTTTAATATTTGAAGTAACGTTTTATACCATTTCGTTAAATACATACAAAAATGTTCATTGATGAAGGGTTAAAACTAAAAACGTCAGGAAATGTTGATAAATTTATAGTTTTTTTGTCAAAAGTTCTGGAGCCAGCTCTGAATGTAGCTCAAATATTATAATTTTAGTCCTGTGAATATATTTTACGACTACGGGTATTAGCTGGCATTGCCCGGAGTTATTAGGTGTCGGCAAACAATATAGTAAATTACTAACTCCCCAAAAATCTATGATGATGGCCAGGGCGACCTTTTCTGGATCCAGTTTTTCCATTGTACGGATATGAACTTATTCAGGACGAATGATACATGGAACATGCCTCATACTCAATCTTCACCCAGAGATAGAAATCTCACGTGGTCAGGTCCAGGAGGTTTGCAAGCTAAAAATCCGGGATAAAAAAGTAAGAAGTTTTCCACTGGATCTGCTCAAGATCGCCCGGGCCTCCCAAAGCTTCTGGCGCCTTGTGACCGAAGTAATCAAGAGAAACGGATTTCATTATAAATAATTGGATGACATTACATGTAGCTTTCAAACAATATAAAATTAATGGTTCTAACCCATTGTGTTCGTAAAATCTAAAAACATTTAAAGATTTTCCAAATTTATCTGGACCACTCTGTATATTAAACTCCCTTTCTTTATACTGTATTGGTATATAATATACATCAGGGGGCACTTTATACAGTACATACATCCTGTATACACTCTGGATGTTAAACAACTGGGAGACATACATTGACTACATTCTTATGTATTATATCAGATATACCGTCATTTGGTTCAAAGATTCATACATATACCCATAACTTTGCCTCATTAGTATACATACAGATGAGCTGATTAGGAGGGTGTGAGAATGAAAATAAAAACATTTATTTTTTAAGTATACCTTAATAAGAGCCACTCTAATGCAGCACACTGTAATACATATTTACTTTTAGGTACGTAGCATCATGATTAAGATAAAAATACGTTTAAAAATATGTAGTTCATTCATTACACTTCTCCACCAACGTTTTTTTGTTTTTTTTTTTCATATCAGTTAAATATGTTTTGTTTTACAGGGAAATCATCACATAATTTGTTAATATCCATGAATTTTGTTATAAACACCATTAACACATTTACTCTGACCTTATGTAGAAATATGAAGATACGTTTTTGTGTTACCTGTGAATTATTATTGTGATAGTGTAAACAGACACACTTTCTGTTTCTCAATTAATAATAATATGTAGGGAACACCCGGGGAAGGTTAGAAAACAAATTGTTTTTGGCTTGTTTAGTCGGAGTTAATTTGAGTTAGATTTTATACCAGCAAGCCAAAATATGTCTACTATTGTTTGAATATATTGAGAGATTGCAATATTTTTTCTACTAATTGGACTGGAATCCAACTCGTCCAATGTTGCAACTGTCCCTGTGGTCAGGGACTAACTAGTATATATAACTAGACCTTTTAGAATGTTGTACAGACCCCTCCGTGGAAAATGCCACACTTTTTAGATGATGTGCATTTGTTCTATTTCGATGTTTAACCCTTATAGCTTATTGTAAACAATTGTCTAAAGAAACTATAAACAAAATTATCAAAGTCAACACAAAAAGAAGATCGTCATAACCAAAAACATGAAGCAACGCAGAGCTGCAATTCTGGAGCTATCTGCGAGTGGAAAATGACTATCAAAGATATTTAAAGTGCTGGGAAGTAACCGCTCTACTGTGCACCAGTTGACCATGAAATGCACAGCAAAAGCTTCCAATCAAGACCAAAAGTATTGGCCGAGACAGTTAAAGGCACCATTGAAGGCAAACGAGGTAAGCTGACCGTCAATGGCCTTACTTGTGAATTTGAGAACAACAGACCATTATGCACCACTTGGTGAAGCAAGACTTAAACCGTAATGCTTACTACAGAACTCCTCGTAAGGATTTGTAGCCTTTTGATCAAGTAAAGTGTGTGATCTAGTTCCGCATCAGACTGGAACTAGTCATTAAGGCAAAAGGCAGTTATATTGATTGAGAATGTAAATTAGGTATCCCTTGATCGTATTTACAAATTAAATTTTCCAAGTTGGATGATAATTTTTGAAATATAATCATTTCTTAAATTTTCAAAAAGTGTAGCATTTTAGAGGAAGGAGCATGTAGAGTTAGCATTCAATGTGCTTTTGTTAAAACCAGCGATGTTAATCGGTAGCATGTTGGGTATGTTAAAAAACTTCCAAAATCAACATGATAACCCTAAAAATAGGAAATTTTTTTGAAAGCAGCTTAGCTGTCATGATGTTTAATTAGATCAGCTATAAGCAGTTCAAACGAGTGGGAGAAAGCAATGAATAAGTACATTAGAGGAATTACTCCGATAACTGTTGTGTCTGACAGGATGAAGTAGACGCAACCATTAAAAGAGATCCAGAACGACCCATAGAATAACAGAGAGATGTGACGGAATATATATATAAGTATATCAAAAAAGGATTAAAGATGTCACACTATCCTGACATTGACAGTTATGTGAAGGTATTTATAGTGAAAGATGTATGTAGAGTATTCAATAAAGACATACACATGCACGAATTAAATAATGCCAACAAATAGTAGAAGAAGGGGGAGAGGAGATCCATTGGATCATGGAACATCGAATACACTACAGTATCGATCCTCAATTCTACTCTGAGTCCAACAAGGACTCCAATAAGCATATGAAAATGTTCAATGAAGTTTTATTAAAATATCAATGATATCTTATAGATAGTAGAAAAATAAGTTCACAGGCAGCATTATTAAAAAAAATCTCTTTTTGGAGTTTGTCAACTAAAAAAAACAACACGTACGAGCTACAAAATGTAACCGATTAGCATCACTAATTATAGCAGACTTAGAACCAATAAGATTTATATTATTGATCACTGATGAATATTATAGATTGGAGAAATTCACTCTCAAAATTATAGTCAGGGCCTTCCTTGGGATATAAACATGCCCTCGGTGTAAAATGTAAATATACAGTGTGTAACACGGAAATCCTGCCCTTTATTTTTGCAGATTTTTGCCGCATTTATTATGATGTAATTGCACAATCCGTTTTTGTAGTATAACATACATATAAACGTTTCATCGCCATGGAGTCAACAACAGAAAATTTCAAGCTTATTTCATTTTCATAGGCAGAGTGGAGGGGTGCTTTTGTGATGATTTTGATGAACAACAATCTGAATATTTGCAATGCTGAGGTCTCAAGGATGACAGGGACCAATAGAAGAATGTTTTCGTAGTTGAAAAAGGCCTGTTGAAGACCAAGAACCCCAGGGGAGTGATTAAAAACAAGAGGTACCCGATGGATTATTTCGACTGGACTTACCTAGATTCAGAGGTAAACAGAGGTCATCACACCACCGACAAGACCCTGATGGAGTCCATCGTCCTGGAATGTAGTAATTTACACTAGACTCTATTTTCCTGGGCCTTTACGCGGTTCAGGATCCTAATCGAGTCCATTATTAAGGCCAACGGAGGCTATTTTGAGTGAGATATATTTTTGATGATTCTATCTTAAATTAAAGTAGATAGATCAACAGCACCCGGATTTAATCGTTTTAACCAGTATCTAATAATAATGAAGAATATACAATGCAAGGAAAATTCGAGCACTTGTTGCAACTGTCCATTTTTTATTGATTGGGATAATATCTTGACTTTCACAACTCACAGTGTGAGTTTTGAATTTTGATCAAGTTAATTCAACTGATAGCAAAAGAATCAATAATTCTAATGAATAAATTAAAATTAATTACTATTGAAAAACTAACTGCATTAAAAAAATAGTTGTTTCACTTCGCTAAAATAGTTTTATCCAATATCTAAAAAAAAATAGTCGGAAATTATTGATTTTTTTAACGATAATTTTCATGATATTATACAGTTATGATGTAAATGTTATATCTCGAGCTTTTTAATGCTCCATACAAATAGACTGTTGCAACCCTCCTCGGCCTTCCCTACTTATTGTTTTGAGTGTTGTCCACGTCATTCAAAAAAACCTATTTACCTTCGACTCAATGTGTATGTAAACATCAAATATGACAAATTAATTATGTATATATGTACATATTTTATTTCTGAATGTATAAACCAAAAATGACCTTACCTTAAGTATGTATATTGTTTGTGGAAAAAAAAATGTATATTAGAAGACAGAAAATTAATTCAGCAACTCATTTCTATTCTTTCAAATCACTAATTATTCAGAACGTATTAACCAGGGGTGCCCACCTATTTGAAAGTCACTAAGAGAATGATGCTGTTTAAAAACTTTTCCCCCTCTTCCAAATTTCCTCTTTTTTTTATTTCACTTTTTCTTTTTACAACGAACTGTTGTTCAACTCCGAGGAAAGTTCTCCTATTCGACGCTTTGTATACCTTTTTCAAATGTAGTAGTATGCGTAACAACTGGAAACATACTCACAGCAGCACGTAGTTAAAGAGTAAGTCACTTTATTCCCCGAAAAATGAATATAAAAGAAAATGTAAATTTTGTACGTTAAAATATTTTCAATTATTTGAAAAAAAAAAATGAAACACATTTTGAAAAAAATAAAAAACTCAAAATATAGTATTTTCTTGCTCAAGAACAATAACATCTTGGCCCAAAAGTGACACCTGCCACACATATATAACACATTTCCCAATAAAAGGCTTAACCTCAGGAGGATTTATTTCTTTAAAATGATGTACCATATATTGAGTCAAAAATCATGTATTCAAAATGCTTTTAACATAATCATTTTTTATATTTATAGGCAGAGTTGAAGATAATATGATATTCTGGCGGAATGCGAAAAAAAAAGAAACCGAAAATGATCGTAGACAATTTAAAGAATGTTTGTGAGGAGAGCACCTTAGCTTTCATGGCGTTTTATTAAATCAGCTGCAAGCAGTCATGAGAGGAAGTAAACCAACAAATCCCACACTGTATCTTGTAAGGAAATAGACAATAATTACCCCGATGTCACTCCTTAATTATCTTCTTATTCCAACAATGGTATACAATTAAAATAACTCTCCAACAAATCCTCAGCTCCACTCTCAGTCTTTCATGAACATACTCACAAGTAATAACTTGATACGGAGAAGTACTGATGAAAATAATGTGTATAATGAGCATGTTGATAAAAAGAAACGGAAAATCAACATGGTAACCCAGACAGTTTGAAGAATTTTTTGGAGATCAGCTAAGATCAGCTGTGACAAGGAAGGAGGGGCAAAGGGAATAAACAAGGATATTGGTAAGATTACTCCCATTTCGATCCCAAATTCTACTATGAGTCCAACAAGTACTTACAATTATATTTCCTCAACAAATCCTTAGGGTTACACTCTGTCTTTTATGAGCGCAAACGAAATGTTCAATTCGGCTTTGAATATAATTGAATCTATTTAGGGAAGGATATTTGATACTCTGGAAGTCAAACATAATGACAACTGCTTAAGATTACCAATTCCGAAAAAAAACAGGGCAGCTAAAAAATTCACAAAATTTACATCAGTACTTAGATGTTCTCTCTTCAAGTATAAATTAATTGTGATAACAATTTTAGAAAATAAAAATGGAGTAACTTAGCTCAATGGATGGGGCGATGTGTCTAAATGGACTAAATACACTCTTGAGAAATTATTCGCTAGAACTTAATGTGAGTAGATTTGCTCACATAAAATAAAATAGACTTTATGTATATGGACTTCCTAGACCATTCCTAGGTTGGATGGAGTAATTGTAATACTATAATACTTAAACTTTATCAGTAAAACTACATCTGACCAATTATAGGGACATTAAAGAGGGGAACACTTTTTGAGTACAAACTAGAAAAAAATATCGCATGTATTACAATTATATTTCATACAACTATCTTCATAGAGTTCAACATAATAATAACCCTACAAGAAATCTCAAAAATTGTAAGAACCATTATGAGATGGTTAAAAAATATACTCCTTAAGTAAAGCTATTGAATTCAATTATGATAATTGAAAGTCATACTTATAGAAAATATGAACAGAAATTAACGTGGTCATCCTGACAATCTGAGGATTGTTTGTTTGTTTGACCTTAGCTGTCATAACGTTTAATTAAATTAGGTCCTAGCATCTATAAGATGAAATAAACATACACAAACCCTACTCCATATCTAGCAATGATAATGGCAGGAGTTAGACCGATGTCGGTCCTCAATTCAGCTCTAGGTCAAAGATGGACGTGCATTCATAGCTCCCAACAGCTTCTCAATGTTATTCTTTGTCTATTGTTACGCAAATGTGATTAATTTATGCTTTAATGTTCTATTTTCAAAATAAAAGAATAAGGATGACAGCTTTGGAAAAATAAAAATGCAGTTAAGGTAACGACTACAAAAAGCCTTGCGCTCGTCTAAGGTCACATTTTACTCCTAAGAAAAAAGTTTGCAGACAATTTGCAGAAATCAGAGTTAATTTTATTAGCAATTATCTTAGAGGCTTATGATTTTGGATGTGAACTTTGTGGATATCTTTGTAAGCATGCATTTAAAAAAAAAGTATAATTTGGTCACCTGCATGGCATTTATTCTCTTATTTACTATTTCCCACTATTCTAAAATTCAAACGTATTAGCGAGCATAAAAAATTATAATTTTTACAGTTATTTCTGTCAGCACTTATAGAGTTTATCCAAGTTAGCAACAAATACTGTTCTTTTTGATTCACGCTCAAGAAGATTTAGATAATTGTTAATTAACTAAATTGTGGTGAGTGTGAATTTAAAAAAAAAAGTATATGCTGGTAAGAACAAAATATGATTGTTCTTATTATTGACTCCTCATAATTTGTAATAATTTGAATAATAATCATGGACACAAATAAGATATTCAAGTATCTAAACAGTAAAATAAAAACTACATATAATGATAAATTTCAAAGTTTGAATAACGACTATGATTATTTCCCTTGATCTCCATGTCTAGATATCAATGATAATATTTAGTATACCTTTTTATTAGAATTTGTTATATCACATTAAATATGATAAATTTTGATATGTTTAATTTATAATTTCTTTTTTATATGTTTGGATCAGTTTATTTGAAATATGAATTTAAAAAAAAAAGGATTGTAAAAGAATTATAGATTAAGAGCAAGATAGAGACCTGTCCATGAAAGTCTACATGAATTTGTGAATATTATATATTAATTACACTATCTAACAAAATCATACTTTTTTTATGCACAAGAACAGCATATGCTCAACTTAGTACAGTTTGATTCCTTGATTCCAAATATGGCCTTATTTTTTTCTGTAATAGCCTCGTGGTCTTCAGAAATAGGCCATATGTTTTTTGTTATTTTTAACTATTTTTAAAGGGTTTAAAGCTGTTTTAAGCCCTCGGTGATGAAGGTAGGGATAAGTTATGTTAATATATTTTAAAGCCGAGTGTTAAAAAAATTTCAAATGTCTGCATCATACTTTTAACTAGAATGATCTTTGTTCAAAGTGGAAAATGGATGTTTTTTTATTCAGAGGCTCATAGCCTCAAGACAAATAGATTCAAAAAGTTTAAAAGTATTGCATTAGATAGCTAAAAGTATGAACTTTAATTTTTTTAAAAGAGCCTCTCCAAAAACGCTCTATATTGTTGAGAAAGAAACCAAGAGAGAAAAAAAGAAAATATATATTATACAATTTATTATAGCATTAAGTCTCATGTCTCAAACTGTATAAATAAATTATTTCAAACTTCATGGACGCAACATGACTCGTAGCATATCCATAGTGAGTGAGGGATTCCAAAAAACGTACAGACAAGGGAGTCCTCCTAGCAAATCCTTTTTCTTTTTCTCCATCTTTGTTACTATCTCTTTTCTTCTTCTCTGTCTTTGTTTCTATCTCTTCAAGATGGGGCATACGAATACTTATGCACTTTTATTATGAGATCAATTCAAAAATTAGTTTTTCCCTTGAAATATTGTCGTGGTCTTATCTCAAATTGACAACGATATAAAGCGTTTTTGGAGAGTCTCTTTTTTTTAAATTAAAGATCATACTTCCAGCTATCTAATGCAATATATTCGTTTTGAAGCTATGAGCCTCTGAATAAAAAGCACCTATTTTCCACTTTAAACAAAGATCAATTGAGTATGATGCAGACATTTTAAAAATGGTCCTAGAATTTTTTAACATTCGGCTTTAAAATATGTTATATGATTTATCCCTATCTTCAACACGGAGGACTTAAAACAGATTTGAAGCTTAAAAATAGCCAAAAAAAATATATATATATGGCCTTTTTCTGAAGCCCACGAGGCTATGAGAGAAAATTTAAGGCAATATGTGGAATCAGAGGATCAAACTGTACTAGGCTGAGCATATACTGTTTTTGTACTATTTTTGTTGTTGGACAGTGTTATTATTTATCTACATACTTTATTAACTTATCACAATCATAGATAGTACTGTGCTCGCTTTGACCTTCACTTGTGCATCCTTCCCTGTGCCTCGGGAGTAAATTGTCTTTCAATCTTATGTGTTTATATCACAAGAGTATATTTTGATTATGTGTAAATCAACTTGTTTCTTTGTGACAATTAACCATATTCCTATTACTGTGAGGATTTTGGATCTTAACAAATGGAAGAAAAACATAGTTTCAAGAACCTTCTTTATTAAAACACCCTTTATAGTGATTGATAAATAGTAAATACAAGAACCCGATTGATATGTAGAGTTGTCGAGCTTTGAGGATTCAATAGAATCAGAAGATCTTCACAGTTTAAGGTTTAAAATTGGAATTTAATTTACTTATATACATAGCACAAACTATAATTGTTATTTAAGAGTTAATTTCAATCTTATAAAAACTCAGAAATTATATTTCTAGGATGGGATATTGAACATCGGTGACACTGAAATTTCAATAATTCCTTAAAGAGCAAATGAAAATAGATGATATTGATTTTTGTTTTTCTAAATATAAATTATAGAGAAAAAATTGGTCAAGATTTTATATAATTATCTTAACGTGTGTACTAAGTGGGTCTGTTAATTCAACTTTCTGTTGTGTATTGATAGAAAAAAAAATATGTTTGAAAAGTTTCATTCTTCAAAGACCATTTGAAAATGACGTTTTTAAATTGAATTGATCTATATGTATTGTTTCATATATTCCTAAATCAATTTAGAGAAAATCAACAGCCACAAATTACCTGACAATCCCAACAAGACTTTTGGTATCCTATTCATATTTTGAGTAAAATAATCAAGTATCAAGATAAAGATACATAATGCAACACAACGGTAAACCCCAATACTAAATTAATATAAATAGATTCCATAATTTATTGTTAATACTAGGATCAAAATATTGGTCATAGCATATGTATATATATGTACACTGTTTTTTAATGCCATAGTATTGGCTCATGGCAGTCGACAGGAAATTGATACTATTATTATTATTTTTGGCAAAGACCGATTAAAATTTATGTATTACAATTTGCTATTTCCAAAAAGATTGTCTTACTATATAAATTGCAAAGAATTGAGGCTCGCTATGGCCCCACTTTTGGCATGGACCATGTCGTACAAATTACTTCATGTGTCATAGAATATATATAATTTATCATTGGCACCATAAATACATAGATATATATATTAGATATTATATATACATTAAGAAAGAAAATTCTAGTAAAATTTGATATTAACATCACTCCCTATTATTATTTTCTTAATGTACATGTCAAGTTTAAATATTGCACTATAATAAAAAAATTTATTCAATCAGATTTTTTCAAGTACATATATCTAAATATATTAAAACATGATCCTTCCTTGAACTAGAACTGTACACAGCCATATAAAAATATCAAAACGACTCTGTTGGCTATTCAAATGAAACAAGAATTGGAAGTGTAATAGATGATATTTTTTTATACAATTATATACTTAATTCAGAGGCGTTCACGGTATTATATATATATTTTTTTTTTTTTTGAGGGGGGAGGGGCTTGGTTTTTGGAATTTTTTGAATAAAAAAAAAATTTTAGAACAAATTTTGAAAAATTAAATTTCAAATAATAAATTGTTTGAAAAAAGAAATTCGAAAATCCACAATTGTTTATAAGAATTTAATTTTTTTGGAACAGAACTTCAAATTTTAAATTTTTTGTACAAACATTCAAAAAAGTAAATTTTGTAGAAAAAAATTCACAATTCCATTGCTTTTCACAAAAAAAATAGATTTTAGGAAAAAAAAATTCAAAAATCCATTGCTCTTCTCAAAAAATTATTTTTTTAAGACTAAAATTTGTAGATTTTAATTTTTTGGAAAAAATTTAATTAGATTTAAAATATTAAATTTTCTAGTAAAAAGTTAAAAAAAAATTATTTTGGGGGAGGCATACAGCCACTCCAGCCCACCCCTTCATGCACCCCTTGTATTATGGTGACTCTGACAAGTAAGATATATATTTATCTTCTGTTACCAGTGATACTTGCATTCCGTACAAAGGAGTACTAAATGTTTTTTTAAGTATTAATGAACATAAATTGCAATTGATATAATAAAATAATAAATAAAGAAGGAAATATAATTACTTCACTAATGATATACAGGGTCCACTTAAAGTTCTGTTAACTTAACTTTTTATTATAAAATTATATGTTAGGTTGCAAGATATTATGTTTAAATTCTAGTTGCGTCGACACTAGATAAAAAAAACAGTATAAAATCAGCACAATGGAGTACCTGAAGGGAAAATCTCGACCAGCCATCTCGAGGAACCTAAAGAGCCTGGAGATCAACCCCATGTTCATCAAGAGAACCATTGAGAGGTACGAGGAGAGTCAATCTATCTCGGGCAGGTCCAGATCAGGTCGACCAAGGTCAAAATGGACGCCCGGAGTCCTCAAGGGAAGGATTGCAGGAAATCCTAGGGAACCTCACCAAGATAGCCAAGGATTTCAACAAGGGTGCAAAAACAATGAGAAACCTTATCCAAGATTACGTTAGAATGTATCCCTACCAATTGAAGGGGCAACAGCACCTGTAAAATAAGGTCAAGGCTAAAATACTTGAGAGAAGCTGCGTCGTTCTTCAGAAGCTGAGGACTGGCACGGCTCCCAAAATTGTGATCAGTGATGAGAGGATTTTCACTGTGGAACTAGCTTTTGACCCCCAAAATGATCGGATTCGGGCCAAAAAAGTGAGTTGGGTGACCATGGAGTCAAGAGAGTGCAGAAGCCACAGTCTGTGATAGTTTGGGCGGCCGTGAATGAAACAGGGGCGTTCCCCTTGGTGCTGGCCAGGACCTAAGGAGTACATTAGTACCACTCCTGGAGGAGGGTCTTGTTCCCTGGGCCCAACAGCACTTCCAGAATGAGTCATAGACCCTCGAACAGGATGGTGCCCCCTCCCACACATCGAAAGAGACGCATTGGTAGCAGTGTTGTCCCTCGTAGGGAATTTAATCTGTCCTAGGGATAAGCTATATTATTGAAGGAAAAGAATTCCCTACGCTAATCCGTACGTAGGGATATTTTATCTTTACTTTTTCTTTAGTAACTAGGAAAGTGAATTCCCACACAACTTTGTAGGGTAAACAAACTTCATAAATCATAACATAACTATGAAAGGGAAGAGTTTAAACGGAGTGGCTCGGTAGTTTTGGTCTATCGGTGATTTATATGGATATATTTGACAGAACATTCGTATAATGGATTTTTATCCACCCAATGTTTCAATGAATAAATATCTTCTCATTTTAATATCTTAGGAATACGCTTTGATGTTCAGGGATCTTGACCCTTCGAAGCATTATTGGCCCTCATCTCCTTTAAAGGGCGGATCATTTATTGTGTACATACATTTTAACATAAATTCCCAATATAATTACTTCCAATCTCGTAGATAATCACTTCAAAAATAAATCATTCGCTCAAGGTTTTTTATGGAATCGTCTTATACTGATGAATTTCTATATAGAGCAAGAATAATAAAATAATAGGCCCGATTAGGAACCCAGGGAGTTCTCTTTCTATACAAAAGCTACTTGATTGAAAATTTCCAATATCTTAATCATAAATTCACCTCCATTTTGTATTCTACTCTTTTGAAGGAGCCCTAATGTGCCCTTAATATAAATAACAAACAAATTATTAATTTCTAACACAATGGTAAGTGGTATGAATTAGTGGAAACGTTTATTGTAAAGTTAAGTCATATTAGAGGGAAGAATTTGAATAGAGTTACTCGGTACTTCTAGTTTATCCCAGTTGTAGATTGATTTTTCTTCGGTAAATTAGAATATGGGTATCTGCATGCACTCATTGTTCTAATGAATTCATTAATTTTCAATTTTATATCCTAGACACTCGTCTCCCACCTTAAATTTGATGAACAAGGTTTGGAGGAAGATATCATGGTTCAATCTTTAGATATCATCTTCTTTAATGGAAACATGATTCATTTTTAATGAAGATACAAATTAACGTCAAGAATCGTGATAATAACTTTTAATCTGTCTCAAGAATCAATACATCCGTCACTCCAGAGCTATTTGTATTTCCAATATAGGAATTATCTCCTACCTCTGCTATTTTTAATATTAATAATTAAAATTATTGTATGACAACTATCCATTAGTTTTGAAAAACTACCCCAACATTCTACTCCCAGGACATCCATCCTCCGTCCTATTGACTCCTGAGACATTAATTCTCAAAGCTCACCTTAACAACTAACCCCCTTCCTCTCCATTCCGTTTGATTCGTTCTTTCTAATTAATTAAAGTATCTGTTTATAATAAAAGGATCTATAATTCTTAATCTTTAAATTTAAATAATTCACACAGCATACTTATAATATTCATCCTAGGTATATTACTAGGGTAATTACTCTGGATCCCTTTATATTTTCTATCTCTTCTAGTCTAAATGATAAATGTACTTTCAAATAATTATTTCTTTAATTTGAAATTTCTTTATCATGTTTAAATAAATAAACTATATGCATTTATATATTATATTGTTTAAATCAAATTAGCAAATAATTAATAAAGTATACCTCTGAATTCTTTAAATCAATATATAAATGAATTTACTTTTAAATTTACCTTAGTGCTTTCAACATTACTACTTGATGACTTGTGGATGTAGACCACAAGTTATAAAGAAATAATTTTATATCCTCATTATGAGGTTATAGATAAGGTAATTTACACAACTTCATAAAAAATAGAGTAAGTTACTCCAACTAACCCTACCATTTATTTGTTATGTAGTTATGTTTTGGAATATATATATTTTTTTTTTACTAGTTGATGTGAAATTTTTTGTAGCCACGAGCTGTATTCATCAGAAGTTACATTTTAGTCTCGAGAATAACTATTTGGCTTTATAGCCAGAAAACGAACATAACTTTTTCATCCTACTCTTCCTCTTCCATGATATATATAATTTTATTAGCAGTGAAACTATCTTCACGGTAAATTTTCGGGTTTTGTTTTCTGTTATCATGTCATGTATAAGCATTAGGCTTACTTTGACGTTCTTATGATGCAAACATCAGATCCGTTATAGCATTGACAAAAAAAAGATTGGAATGAATTCTAGAGATAATTCTAACAGGTATTAAAATTAATGTAAGTGGTCAGTTTTATTATTGAATGGATGTTACTTGAAAGAGTTTAATTGACAATTTGAGCAACAGATATTGAAATCAATGAAACAGTCCGCCAGGACAAAAGCTTCCTCTGTTTGAAAAAATCATGCTTGAAATCCTAGCAGATATAGTGGCTTTTGAATCGTATCTTTGACGTTTCCGTGCCTGAATGGAGATATATTTTGAAAATTTTGCTATGAACAGCAACAGATAACAAATAACGTTATTGAAGTTCCCTAATCCCCTGTGGTTGTATCTTGTATTTTCGAAATTCCTTCATTTGTTAATACTCTCACAGACAAATCACGATCCTGAAAAAATAGTGAGCATACCCTTGAATAATCAGAAGGTACTTCGTCGTCAAAGAGTAACTCTTAGCCAGGAACTTTTGAAATATTAGTCCTGGAGGAAAAAATGAAGTGATCTGGAGAGATTCGTGGAATCAGTCTCATAACCAAAATATAGCACTCACCCTCATTAAGGACTGTATTTTTTTCTTTTTTCCGGAAAGAAGTCTTTTGTCTCCCATTCACTTAGAATTCACCGTGGTATTTAACAATATAATTTAAATATTCGGACATAAAATTGTGCGGGCGTAATTTGAATATTTGAGCAATTTGTTTTTACGTCATCAATAAACAAACACATTTATGACGTCATATGTATGCGTAGGGAAATGTAGGGATTTTCAGATGGAACCCGGATTGGTGGCGTGAGGTCAATTTGAGCAGCGTCTGGGACAATACAGCTTATAATAGGCCTCAGCCTAATTATCTTAATGGGCTTAAAGAAAAAGGATCCCTTTTCTTCCCATGAGAGGCCACTACTCCCAAGGGCATTGTTTGGTTCGGATGCTTTGTCATGATCAGTCCACCCTTTACATCATAGACCCTTCCATCGTTTCAGATCATGCAGTCATGAGGGAATCAGAGAAGGTTAAGATAGACATATATTCTGAACACGAATTTGAGATAACTTTTGCGATCCATATGGGGGTACCTGACATGCTGCCTGAGAGTATTATGGTCATACTGGTGATAATTAACATGAGGGGTATTATATCCAAAAATTCCTTTTCAGACATGAGATCTAAGTTGGGTTTTTCTCTTACATTTATTTCGTGTCTATCAAGGAGCACCCTCACATAGGGTAAGACCATTTTGAATGGCGAGCGCCAGAGGCCTGATCGGTAAGGTTAGCCTCATAGGAGCTGCATTATTCGTTTTCTTCCCCTTCCCACCACTATTTATCATAGATTCCTATAGCCTTTAAAATTGACAATTTATTAATATTTTACTAAATACTCGAACGTGATAATTATGTATTTTCTTTTTTGGGC
The DNA here is from genome assembly GCF_016086655.4 of Lepeophtheirus salmonis. Lineage (NCBI taxonomy): Eukaryota > Metazoa > Arthropoda > Copepoda > Siphonostomatoida > Caligidae > Lepeophtheirus > Lepeophtheirus salmonis. The sequence continues at coordinate 55,027,318 of NC_052135.2, forward strand.
TCGTTTGTGCTAATGTATAACTTTTTGTTTTGCCGATGTCAAGGCCCTCCCACTTTTATTTACCTTTATGTACCTTCTACGTTTGTGTGGTTGTAATTTACTTTAGTATTTTAATAGACTAATTAATTAATCACACACCCACTTTTGGCGAATGAGACGCCGTTTAAGGGTCTTCTTAATATATGTCTTTTGATATAGCCATAACTAGCTAAGATTCTATGGGTAAGAATTTAGAATAATATTTCTTAATGTTGGTGTTTTTTTTTTTTTTGTTATTTCTATGTATATGTGTTATGTTTATATAACATAATTTTTTATTGTGTGCATCATGGAGTAACAAATTCTCCGTTGTTAAATTTTAAAAAATGTAAATTTCATATCTAAGTGCTAAAATAAATATGCCATCTTGTCAAAAATTTATTAAGTCTAGTTTCGTTATGGAAATTTAGACAACCAATAGTGTCTTGTTTTATTACACATCAAATTTTTAGTACGGCCCGTAGTATGGTCCTGTACATCCTGGTGGTACCTAATAGGCAGACTATCATCAATAATTTTTTTAAACCAATCTGCCTGTTCAGTTTTTTAATCAAGGTCCCTTCACCATGTGGTCCATTCTTGAGAGCAGAGCCTGTGTTATGTCTTTAGAGGGTCTTGGGAGCGCAGGTCTTGTCCCAGAAATTAGCAAAGTGCTCTTTGCATAAGTTCTATGTTTTCAAGACCATATGGCTGGATGCAACAACTTGGGCCAATACATAGTTGTTCTCAGGGTAGTCAGCCTTCAGCTAGAGCAAAATTTCCACCTCGGGAGCTTATAATAGGTCTGAGGCCAATTTTCTCATTGAGCTTAAAGAAAACGGATCCCTTTTCTTCCCATCAGAGATCACTACTCCCAAGGGCATTGTTTGGGACAGATGCTTTGTCATGATCGGTCCGCCCTTTACATCATAGACCCTTCCATCGTTTCAGATAAGGCATTGGACTGACTATCTTGGCACATCTGGAGGATAGGATGTATGCTACTACTCACAGGATGGTTCTGTCTCTAGAGGTTTCCATCAAGAAGTAGTGGAACAGGTTTGGGTCTGACTAAAAGTCAAGGTATGCAAAGGATTTAAGCCTGGCATTGAGGAAATTGTTAGAGCTGAGGGATTACATATAATATAAAAGTTGTGCCAAGTACTATTTTCAGATGATTTGGTAAAATTAATGATGATGTTAAGGCTAGGAGGAAAGTTTTGTTTACCAAACTGATGATTGAAAAATCTTTGACCAGACAAAGGCAATCCACAAGTACACTTGTAAAAAAGAGTCATCCAATATCTGGTCATTTGTCCACGCCTATTTTTCTCAAACTTTTAATGTTTTTCCTTACAAAACCTGTCACCATCCCAAACTTTCAGAAGATCAAAGGAAAGCTCGATTTCAATTCGGCGATTAACATAAACACTGGAGCGTGGATGACTACAAATATGTCCTCTTTAGTGATGATAGTTCATTTGAGCTATTTCATCTACCAAATCCTCAAACATATCGGGTATGGTCAAAACAGTCCTGAATTTGTTACCTTTAGGGCTGAGACAACTAAATGAAAATGTGCCAGTAACGATAGATGACCTAATAAATACAAGAAAAAGCTAGAGAAAAAGGTACAATTGTTACTTTAAGTAATCTATATGTGGGAATGCCAAAGAGAATATAAAAAAAAATAAAGCTTAAAGATCGAGAAGTAAATAAATGCATTCAAAGAAATCCCTTATTTAGGACTTATTTTAAATATTTTTTGAAGCTTTTAAAAAACCACCATCAAGTTCTGGAGATACTGTACCTATAATTTAACAACAAATAAGGAACATTCTTTGAAACATTTTTGATAAATTTGTTACTTCTTCAAATATTTAGATTTAATTGCATTTTGTTCGACAAATGCACATAGTTTTCCAGCCACATGGAAATATTATTTTTTAAATGTTAGAAAGGCAAGTTTATAAATGTCTATTGTCCGTTTTGCAACATTCATTCTTTAAAAAAAATACTTTTATATTTCACACGGAACTAGGACAAAACGTCAAAAGTGTTGAAAAATGTTGAATGACTAAAAGTTGAATGGTCAATTTTTATGAAGATATTTCGGAAAAGAAGATATTTGTGGAACAAAGAAAATGCAAAAACAAAGAAATTGAAAGGCATGATGAAATAAAAACCAAGTAATGTATATTTACAATTTGCAAAAATCACTTATTCGATTACACAAAGAAAGTAACAGAAATCAATGCCATATCGTTTTCATTCTACGTACCAGGGCTTTATATTAATACTTGTCTCACCTTCCAAAACAGGAGAATTCTCCTGTCAGATAGGTTAATACAGAATATATGCTGTCCAAAAATTCTTAACTTTCCTACAAGGTCCAACAGCTTTCAATCTGGCGATAAAGAGGCCCATATCTCTTTACCTCTCGAGCTTCTTAGCTTCCATAACCTTCATCAAAAGGTGGCGTGGGGTCCTCCTGCATGAGGACAATCCCTAAACGTGGTCCTAGCAGTCACGGAAAAGACTTTGGCGAGGCAATTCATCGGTTATGTAGTTTCCTTCTTCATCTTCTTGTCTAAGCTGGAAAGGAATAACATTATTAGGAGAGCTTTTTTTCTGATTTTTTTTCAAAAATCCAATGCTATTCATAAAAATTTTTAAAAAAAATTCAAAAATTCATAGCTGTTCAAAAAAAAAATTTTAAAAATTAAATTGAAATTATAAAATTTTTCAAAAATTCATAGCTATAATCTAAGTAAATAATTAATTTATGAAACTTGAAAGTTGACACTAATATAAGTTTACTTCACAAATTTCAAACGAGCTTTATAGTCTATACAATCGAAATTCCTGTGCATATCTAAAGTCTAGCCATGCTAGTTGATTACTTAGCCATGTGAATAGGCAATGTCATCATATTGTTGCAGTGAGAGGTTGTTTGTATTGTTGTTCCTCGGTTATGTTCGGAAACTTATGAATGTATTAGCAATAGATGGACTTTGTTTCATTTCATTTGTTGTTCATCCTGTTAAATATCTTATATTCAAAGTATTTTCTTAAGACCTGACACAATTATTTATTTCAAAGAACTAATAACTACTCATAACCATAAATTTAATCTATATTTATAGTCTCTACACTCAAATGGCTTAATAGGCTATAAAAGAATATACATTAACTAAGTCTACTGTACTAATGTTATACTTTATTAAAAGCGCTATGACGCTCATTTTGTACAAATGAATTTGGGACATTAATCGAATTAATCTTTGAGATCAGAATTCAAAACGGATCTCTGTTTTTCTCGAAGTTATCTGGATTTTGAAATATCTGGGCTTATATGTAGTAAAATAGAAAGATATTTAATGTATAATTTAAAAAATATGCATCTCCAAGGAGTTTTGTTTCATTATGTACATATTTTTTAAATGATCCCATTTTGAAATATTAAAATTATTTACTCATTGAGAATGGATCGCCTTATTGTTTCGATTCTAGTATCTCTTGCCCAAGGAAGGGGTCTACTCTACTCCTTTATGAGGCCTGGTAGCTTTACTAGGATGAGTTCTTCTCCCGTCGTCCTGCGTGGAATACAGAATCCAAATTCGAACACATTTCTTGAGATGGATGATCAAATTAAAATTGTTTTCCTTGGATTGCTTCGATCTTCCTTTTACAAGGAATTCCGTCATGAAATGGGATTTGAAATGGGGGAATCATGGTAATGTTGACTCTTTGCTTGTACACCCATATAAAAAATGGGATCACTTAAAAAATGGATTGTTTTGTAATCTACGCTCATAGATAATTTCGATTATTGTCATCAATTTATTTTTGCAAATTCCTCCCCCCCCCCTCCTAATTGTTCCCTTGTAATGTTATAAAATTGTGTGTTGAAGCCTGAGTCTGATATTTTACGTACTGACTCCGCAGCCCTGGTTCAAACCTTAGCCATCCTAAAAAAATTACTTCTTATTCAACATATGAGCAATAATTCAAGAAAGAGCAGTGTTTCCCAACCTTTCTTTAACCTTGTATTGTAAACCTTTATCGTTTTGATGCATAACTATGTAACCATTAATTTTTAAAACTAATAAATTCCATTTCATTTTTATTTTTCTTGATGAGTTATAACGATGCATTCCGTTTATAGCCTCAATTTCATATACTGTCTAGTGATTATATCAAAAATAAAATATAAAATCATACTAGACAACATATATTTTAACTTTTTTTTCGATTTGCATGTTTATATAAATGCAAGATTTTTTTTTTATTTTTTTTGAGATTGCACATTGAGCATCTTGTTCAGGTGTTTTCAGATTTGACTTTTGCTTGTATTTAAATTTCAGCAACATTTGTACGTTAGATTAAGAAAGCCTACTCTACAGAGAAAGAAGCAGTCTTCGAAGTGCAGGTTCTACAATACGATTTCAACATTTTAATGGAGAATGTTTATAACTTTTCTCCAGAAAAAGCGTTTTATTGTATTGAAGTTATATCGAAACATTTTGCTCACTCTATCCGGGTAGTAATAACTCTTGATTTGATGCAAAATAATTTGTGAGATATACAAGTTTGTCGTCATTAAGAGTTCACCTTGCAGGTTTTTTTTTCTAATTCTGTCAGATTATCATTTATTCAAGCTTTCAATGTGATATTCTCCACGTCTAGATTTTTCTCAAGAAGTTATATCGCTGTGTGGATCATAACTAATCTGTCATTCTAGTTATTTCTTTTCCAAAGACAAAGTTTTTCCAAGGAAGCTTTGAACTTTGATCTGTAGTCACAAATTTTTACATCTGCTCCTTGAATACTTTTTTTTCAACAAATTTATATATATTTTCTAATATTTCAACAAGATAAGCAAGTTTCTAAAAGGAATTTGTTATCTTCTAATGAAGTTATGAGATCTTGCTGAGTGTTAGAATATTGACATAACTGAAGTAATTCATTTTGCAGTTCATACACTCGTTTAATAACATTCGCCCGTGAGAACAGGAGTACACATACATGATAAGTAAATACTTTTTTATTAGATCTTCAATCAATACATATTAGTTTAAAAGTATATAGCTGACGGCATCTCCTTTGAGATGATTGACAGTTTGGATTAGTCTTGAGAAAGTATTGTATAGCTCGGTGGGCAAAAACTAGTACTGACAGAGCCTCAAAACCTTATAATGACTTTTAAGATGAAATATTAAGATCAGTTCACATATTAATTTTATCCATAGATGAATTTGTAATTGTAAAAAACTAACAGACTACAAAAGTTGCTGGATATTTGTGACCTCACAAGCAATTCCATTTTCCTGTAATATCACACAACCATTCTTGAACTAACAACTGAAGATAGTTATGCGAGATGAGGCATGATGCCAGTCTGTATCAAACTAGACCATGTACATTGTACAATACTTGTTGGATTGAATATCAACAATATACTTTATATTGACTTATCATAAATTCTTTGACAATATAAAAAATATGACTTATGAAATTAATACTTAACGAAATTTTATCAATATTAATTGATATTTATGTTATTTTAAAAATTTAAGATTATAAACTTATTTTTATTTTCTTTTACTGCAGCCTGAAATGTACCCTCTGAGATAGGCAAATGTAGCCGCCAGGGATACATGTACCCTAAATTTCGAAACCATGGTCTGGACGAAGTTTTGTAGCAATGCTACCTCAACAAATGAGGGAATCATTTGTAAACCCACTGATTTTTACTGGTAGAAACATCCATCGTTAATTTTATTTTATCACGTAATTATTCGTAAGAGAATAAAAAACAGAAAAAAAGGCCCGAAATCGGTTGGTAGTTAGCCGATTCTTCCCAACTATGGAATAAATATACAACAATTGTTGAGAAATGTTCACAGCCTAATAACAAGTAATTCTAATTCAACCGATCAATGTTCAGGGTATGGATTATGAATAAAAGAAGCAAAAACATTGTCAGTTGACAATCAAATAAAGTTATTTTTTTTTTTGTAAGAGATTAAGCGCCGTGATTGCAATTCATTCATTTGATGTTAAGCAGCAAGTTAATACTTGTATTGTCACTATATTAATCAAAAACCACTTTCTGTTTCTTTAGTGGTATCATTTTTAAAACCAACAGTCACAGCTGTTGCAACTGAGGGGGGTGACCTCTCCCCACGCCCTTCTATGGAGTATCATATTCGTAAAAATAGGATATCACGATGAATTACACTGTCCAACAGCAAAAATGGTACAAAAACAGTGTATGCTCAACCTAGTACAGTTCGATCCTCTAATTCCAAATATGGCCTTATTTTTTCAAATATAGACTTATGGCCTTCAGAAAAAGGCCATTTGTTTTTTTGCTATTTTTAAGGCTCACAGCTGTTTTAAGCCCTTGTTCTTGAAGATAGGGATAAATTATATTTATATATTTTAAAGCCGAATGTTAAAAAACCATTTTTAAAATGTCTGCATCATACTTATAACTCAAGTTATCATTGTTTAAAGTGGAAAATATGTGCTTTTTATTCAGAGGATCATAGCTTCAAGACGAATTGATTCAAAAAGTTTAAAAGTATTGCATTGGATAGCTAAAAGTATCAACTTTAATTTTTTTTAAAAGAGCCTCTCCAAGAGTGCTCTATATCGTATCGCTGTTGTAGGATATTTATTTTACAAAGTCATCTGAAAATTATAGTCGGCACAAATTTTATTCATTATATGAGCCCCGTATATAATACGGGGTCTAAATCCCTTGCAGGCTTTGGCTATGCAGTTTGACTCAAGCTTGGTCTACTCTATTATGGTGGAAACATCTAGAGACTGGACAAACTTATGACGAGTAGCACACTCCCTCTCCTCCAGACACACCTAGATAGAGTACCCAAGGAGTTTGCGTTTGGGAAGGCGGCCGCATGTTGATGTCCCTAAATTCGGGAAATTTGTCTTTCAGAAAGGCCTGGATCTGAGCAGCACAATAACACATAACTCCATCTCAAGTGAAAACAAGTATGTCCCCGAACTTTTATCTAGCCCAAGATAACAATTTCTAATCCAGAAGTTCCATGTAAGCATCTACACTTAGCCACTTCTTTCTCTCCACAAAACCGGTAGGACAAACTCCGCCTGTGCTGGCTGCAACTTGCTGTTAAATAATTCCCTCGCAGGATAAACAGTGGTACGGCTGCACCCGAGCCTCTTGGATATTACCAGTGCCGTATGTCAGGAAGATTTTTCGGTCCGCTTTACAAGGGTGAACGGTTGATTTTCAGTGGTGAACGTGGGATATTTAAACAGGGCAAATGCTACAGCATAGATTAAATCTTGCAAGAATATCGTCCAATGGACTGTCTGACCATTATTTTCTTCAGGCAAACATTGGGAAAAATAAAATGAAAAGGAAAAACTCTAGACGGAAAGTCAATGCCGACCTATTCATAAAGGAAGGAGTATAATGGAGTATAAAATGCACGGTGCAAGAATGAGGGAAAATTTTTCAACTATACAATTAAGTCAAACAATTTAAACCTCCTTAAATATTTTTAAAATAATAACGGATGAAGATAATGAACGAGATTATAATATACCATGAAACGGTTACATTGACAGAAAATAAATTATGTTCACAAGTCTTGATGTTCTTAACTCGCATGTATACGTGGTGATGTGTTTGAAAAAATGAAGAAAAAATGCATGTGTTCTTTATCATGATTAGAAGAAGAAGTTTTTCCTCTCTTTCCTTGACGCAAAGGTGTCAATCAAACTGTCCATGTCTTCATGGAGCACCTTGTCCACCATCACCCTGTCCATGTTCAAGAGGGTGAGGGAGGAGAGCCTCTCCTGGTCCATGGTGGTCCTCATGTGGTTCTTGAGCCTTCTGAGACAGGAGAATGGCCGCTCCGCCTCACAGCTGCTGATGGGGATTGAGGCCAGGATAACGATCACCTTGTATAGCTCCGGGATCAGGCGGAACACTCCCGAGCCTATTACCTCCGCAGCAATTTGTGACGAAACCATGTCTTCTGTGTCAATATCTGCCTAGAGAAACATAAATTTTAAACATATAATGCAAAATGAAACATTATAATATTAACCTTGAATTGCTGGAAGATTGCATGGTCTGACTGGAGCTGCTCGATTTCAAGTCTGTAGTGCTTGGCGACACGCTCAATGACACAGGTCTCCACTTCACTGTCATTGACGATTGCAATGAGATCCATTGTGATGTTTGTATCGTCGGTGGCAAATCTCCTCTCAAGCTCTAATACAATCTTATTGATTGCAACATCGAAATGTGTTTCACGGAAGTAGGATTCAGTTGTTCCTTTCCACTTTATTCTCCTTGGAATCTTTGCCTCCTTGAATTCCAAGTCAATTGAGTCCTCCTGGTCAAATACTGATTTCATCTCAGACGACTTCAACTCAGCAAGTTTCCAGATTGATTCAAAGAGTTTCTCATTCTTAAGATCTTCAAGAGTCCTAATCACTAGGTTGACATGTTTCCGGGCCTTTGTTAGGTCAACCTTTCTGCCTTGAAGTTCATCTGACAAGCTAGATGTGTGTCTGAGGAGTGTCTTTAACAGTTCAATGCCAAAACAAATTCGAGACTAAAGATGCTGTTGAGCAGAGAAGTTACTGTTGAACTCGACAATGTATCTTTATCTTTTCTCATTATTATGAGGGTCTTCATGATTCTGACCATCCCTAGAGATACAGCGTGTACAGCATCGTAGCGGAGACTCCAGCGGGTAGCAGACTGGTTCTTCAGGGTCATCACCTTGGCATGCTCCTCATCTTTACTTGTTATCTTCACCGACTTGTAGATTGCTGACCTCTTTGGTGACCCTTCAATGAAGTTGTATAAAATTTGTACTGTCCCCATTGTATTTCTCAACAGGGTTATATCTGAGAGAAGATCCTTAACTGCAAGATTGAGGACATGGGCGTAGCAGTGGATGTAGACACACAGTGGGCTGCTTCCTTCCACCTGGCGGCAAGACCCTTCTTGATGCCGGATATGTTGGAGGCACCGTCCGCAGTAATGGGAACAGTGCGGGCGGGGTTAAGGCCGAGATCCTTGACAGCCTCGTGAAGCTTCTCAAACAAATATTTGCCGTCAGTCTGGGTAACTTTTATAAACTTGAGGAAGCTCTCTTTCTTGATGCCTTCACTCGTCAGATATCCCAGTGACAGACTGAACTGCTCCGTGTTTGACATATCTGATGTCTCATCAACAATCACAGAGAACCAGTAGTCATCATCGCCGGCACAAGTCTTGACATCTTCAATTATATTTTCCGGCACTTTGTATGCTATAATCTCTATCAGCTCATTTTGGATGTCAGGTGAAGTCCATTTGGCAAAACCTGCCCCAGCTGAACCAAATTTTTTGACTTCACCCTCCAGTTTATCTTTGAGAATATGATTGTCGTGAGAACGCAGGGACAAAAGCTCCAAGAAGTTTCCTCGATTGTTTTCATTAGATTCTGTCAACTTTTCTCTTTTTTCGGAATCGCCCCTAAAAGCCAATCCTTGCTTTGCGAGGAACCCAACAGTTTGGAAAAGATACCTCAAATAAGCTCGCCACTTCACGACTTCCTCAGCATGTTGAGACTAAACATGGCCGAGAACCGAGGTATTCTTTCTCTTTGATGTGAGGAAATTGATCCACTTTTCCATCGACAGTTTGTGTTTTTTGTTGTTAGAATGAACTTTCACCGAGGAACTGTTTTTGCATGTTTTGAACTCAAATTTCCCAAGCTTGGAAATCGAAAATTTGGAACAGGCGAAACACTTGGCTGACTTTTCAACCTCGTCATATTCTAGCCACGGGAACTTACGGAACCAATCATATTGAAAGTCTCTGGAGTATTTGTCAACTATCTGAGAACTGTATGTTTGTAACTTGGGCTGTAGAGGATGATCTCTCTCGACTTTATGCACAATTTCCCGCTCAGTCTCCACTCTGGTTCTGGTCTGGATGTCTTTCCGCTTTGGCTCCCGCCTGGTAAGTATCGGGTCACCCAGCTAGCTCGTGAAGACGACAGGGTACTCTGGGCCTCCGTCCACAAACTCCATCTCCTCAATCTTACTCTTCTCACCTCCTTGGACATTGTCGCTAGTCTCAGAGTCCTCTGCAGAGAGAATATTGTTGTTGTTGACTACAGAGAGCTGCTCGGGAGAGAAGATTGGTCCAATATCGAGATTAGGAAGTCTTATTCCATGAGAAATCCGTCCGCTGGGGTAATTTGATGAGTCACCATTATTTTCTGTGTCTGCAGTAACTTTCTCTTCAGCAGAAACGGACTTTTCAGATCTTGGTTCAGGCAGTAAGGCCTCAACTGGAGCAGGGTCATCGGGACAGGAGGAGGCAGTGACTGAGGATGAGGATGTAGCAGAGGGAGTTTTCTTAACAGCAAAGTTCAATGTTTTCTGCTTCTTCGCTGGGGTCATTCTTATGGAGTTTAACTTTGTGATCATTTAAGTTGTCATTCTGTATTTCCTTCTGACAGATAGAACAAATCACCAACTCTCTGTTAAAATGCGTTTTCCGCTTCCCGTGATACATTTCTGATAATTAATAAATTACTGCAACAATCCACTCTAAAAAGTACATAACTATTATTCATGTCCCTTTTAAGGAGTAATAATTTAATTTATCTTGTATTCAATGAAACAAATTCTCACGCTCTTAAATATTTCAAGAGTACTCCATACGAAAAATGTTGTGTGCGTCTTGCTTTTTTTTTTTTTGGCTGTAAAGTACTCTTGAAATAATTGCAGTAATTTATTAATTATCAGAAATGTATCACGGGAAGCGGAAAACGCGTTTTATATTCAAAGGTTCAATCATTTATATTTATAAAATGACAGGCAATATTTGAAAGAGATATTACGGTAAATTACAGGATTTGAATTCAAATTTCTGCAATGAATTGAAATACCCGAGAGTGTTAACTGTAGTTTAAAACCTCCGTTTTATCTATCTGACTTAATTTGGCACCAATATTGTCTTAGAGATATAATTTATTAATTTACTAATTCTATAAATGTGCCGGTGAATTTTGGCTACTTTAATTACAATTTGTGGTGGCTCCAAAGGATTAATCAGAATCATTTTTTCATTTAAATGAACTATAATTTGTTGGAAAATGTATTCCATGTTCAATTTTGAGAAAAATTATCTAGCTTCCTTTTGGGTGGACGTGCTACAAATATGTAATTTTATTATAATGACTCAGTACTATTATGAGTTGGTCATAAATTACATATATATAATAGATTTTAATAATTAATTATGAATTAATTCATCTATATTTACATTTCTATGTGATTGGTGGACGGTAGAGTAAGGTTTTTGTTTTTTTGGTCCGCTGAAGCGGACAAAGTGCAATACTCTCTTTACTAGGTTTAAACGAACTACTTTATTATAAGCCTCGACTAAACAGTATGAGTGAGTTCCTTAGTGGTGCAGGGATTATTCTTGCAGGCAAATATATATCAGATAGGAGCCTTGTCTTCAATAACTTATTTCAACCCCACAGAACACGGTGGTTATTCTCGGGGAGAGATTTCAAAAGTGATAATCTCCGATCCCTGCATTCATTACATTAAAAGTCATTCTTAAGAAAATGATAAGGAAAGCTTCGACTGTTAATATTGGTCTTGAAGAGAAGGATCTTTCATCAATCACGAGGCAAAGGTTTGAATGGCTTAGTATTAGTGGTTTTATGGAACATGCAGATCCAAACGTCATTTTGAAGATCCCATTCACTGACAGACATCAAAAATGGCTAAAGTACCGACTGGGGGCGTCCTGAATTTTTACAAACAAGTCCCAGGAAGATCCTAAGGTAAGAAATTGTTATTTTTGTCAAAAGTAATTGGAGAATATTATAAAAATTATCCCGATCCTTTGGATGGTGTAAAAAGAATTCTCAAGAAACTTTCATGTGAGATTGAGTCTCTCGGATTGGCTCATTGTAACATTGTATAATTTCAAAAAAATGAATACTGTAAATAAATGTGTGGCTGAGTTCTCTTAATCATTAATGTAGCCAGCCTTAGCGGCAAGGATGGCTTCCACGTAGTTGCGTAGAGCCTCGCACCCGCTGCAGATGTAGGCCACTGTCATAGCGTCCCAGGACTTTTGAGGGCATTGGTGTTTGGATGACGGACAATGCAGGCCTTCCCTTCGACATGCAACCAAAAGGTGTAGTCGAGGGGCTGGTATCAGTGCATGAGGGAAACCCAAAAGTTTCAAAAAATAGCTGTAAAGAATTTAAAAGAGTCGTGCAACGGTGATGATGGGTTTCTTTCATTGCGGGTGTAAAAAGTGTTCTCTCCACCATCACAAGGCTCTTTCCATCAATTTTTTTAGCTAGCTTTCTGGACAGTCTGGTGTGAAACCCCGAGATCACTTGATCGTTTTGGACTGACTGATGGTGGTCCTAGAGACGCCCAACTGCTTGGAGTACGCGATTAGAAATGTGTTCATCACGTTCAAAGGTACTTTTCTTGACTGGTGCTCAAGTTTGTTTATTTTTGTCAATAACAGTTTATGCTTTAATATATCCAAATATGAAATAATTTCAATCAGGCAACCTTCATTAATTATTGAATTTGTAAGTGTTCCGATTTCAATAAACCAACCTGTAAACGAACACAATTTTAAATTTACGTATTAAATAAATAGACTTGGGGCTTTACACCTTCCCTGATCTGAAATTTAAGAGGCACATCTACTATATTATATAGAAGGCCTATCGGAACATGAGAATCATTAAAAGAATTTTTTCAAAACATTAAGCCTTCGTTTATGGTGAAACTTTACGAACTTTATGTCCTCCCAATCTGAATGTAAGAGTCTGAGATCTAGAACAAGTGCAAGTCAGGATTGCGTTGATGTTTTTGATATTTAGATATAACAACGACTAACTAAGCAAACTCAAGAGACATGCCCTCATCACTTTAGTCTAGGTAATGGATTGGAGAGTAATAAACCTCTTTTTAGATAATGTAGGACTAGAAAGTCAGCTAAGCGATGACTAAGGTTGATAATTTTGGTAAGGATACAAAAGCGTGCGACGAGAAGAGAAGAAATACTTATGGCATCATTGGTTAAATAATATAAATCCTTTTCTATCAAGAACGTTATCATTCCCGCCTTTATTATTCAATATTTATATAAAATTAGATGCTGATAGTCGATAGAGAACTGAATAAAATGCCTAAAATAACGTCGCCTTCTGTCTGGATTTCTGAAATGGAGGCCTACGAATTTGGAAAATACTTACCAGATGAGAAACAGATGGCTTGTTGGATTTTTCGATATAAATGTGCCGTTAGTCCCCTTTCCATAATTACACCCCACTCACTATCCTCATCTCATAACAAGAGTATGGATATTCATCTATAAATTCAAGTTAACGATGAATACATCAAGTCAGCCTTTAACTTTGATCTCACAAAGATGTTTAGTGCATGTAATATAACCTTATCCATTGCTAATCATCCTACGTTCATACACAATACGCAGGTAAGTTCTTCCCTTCCCGAAGAACCATCATTAATTAATGGAGGATGTTGGTAATGATGTAATTTATAGAAATACCCCCATTATAAATTGTGAAGTTAAGATAATTTTCAGTATGTTTAGAGTCATTCACACCAAATTAAGAAGTAGAACTCTGAATTTTTTACCATCTAACAGTAAGTATTCACTTTTTTTCTTCAATCTAATCATAAAATATGATTCTATTTTAGCAAAAATTATCAAGAATAATGATACACAACTCATTAAATGGCAAAAACAAGTGTTTAAATGGTCACAACAACAGGAGTAGTAGCTTTGGATGGTTCGCAACTAGTTTATCTGTCATTAGTGTCTTCACTTAAAGACTTGGGTATGATCATTAGGTTTTCCAATATTACATAGTCAATAAAGATTACTTTTTTATCACTTAAAGATTAGCTATGGTTGATAAGCCCCAAGAAATGGTGTTCAGGAAACTCATAAAAGGCAAAAACAACTGCTTAAATGGTCACAACAATGGGAGTAGTTACATTGCGGGTAGCATTATAATTAGCAATTATGAATACCCTTCATGATAATAGTATGCTGTTAAACAAGCATAAATAACGTAGGGAAATCTTTTTTTGATGCCATTAATAAGAAGTAATATCGCCGGACATTACTACATAATCAGCTTTTGCACTAAATCTTTACGATGGATTTAATTCTAACATTTTTTTTTATTAGTATATTCTTTGTCTAATTTTATGATTTTGACATTTACTTTATTATTAATAATTATTTAGATCTCATCCGTTGAGATATATCTATCATGTGCACAATTGTATATAGCAACTTCCACATTAGGAAAAAAAGGGCGATGATCTTTTTGATTAAACTCCACGTCTGGCTTGTGTTTAGCAACTTAAATCTATGACATATTTAACTAAATTCATGTCAGAACAAAAAAATATTATTCGGATAAATCTATTATTTCAATATCTGTATTTATAATTTATTGTTATTATTAGTTATCTGATTCTAATTGTTTAATTTTGTATATTTAACATAAATGTATGATGTTTTATTTTTTAGTATGTAGATTATATTTAATTTAAGCCTTCTTTTTAAACTTGGAACTTCAAATATATTTCGAAATACTCTACTTTGTCGTTACATTAGTTATTATTCTGAGAATATGGTTCATAATGAATTACAACTTCATGGAGGGTTACGTTTTCAAATCTACAGTAACGGATAAAAAACGTCTAAGTTAATTATACGTAGTATATCTTCATTTTGCTAATAAATACTTTCGTTATACCCTCAAAAATCATAATAAAGCAGGCAGATGATAATCACATCAGTATTTTAAACAATGATACCATAAGTTTTTCTCGCCCCCCCCCCCTTTCTCCTTGCACGCGTTTTTCTCTACAGAATTATCAACTTTAGCGATGACTAATTGTTCATTTACTTTGAAGCTCGTAAAAATCAGTTGTTGTTTTTTTTTTAAAAAAGGCCATAAATTATAATAATAATGATTTTTATAAGCGAATATTCGATTTTTTGCATTGTTTGGAATGATTAATTTATGTATGTTTTTGTATAAAATGATTAACTATTGATTTGTATTCTTCAACTAATTATCCTCCATTTCTATTAATAAATTATTTTGATTACCTCTACAGAGGCCCCGTTATTCCTACTTAAAGATTGCAAAAATTTACAGTCACAATAAAACTAAATAAATATATGGTGTCCCTGATTTAATTTTCTTTTGGCATATGTGGTTCGTCAATGTACAAGCAATAATGAAGAAAAATCATGATAAGGAAAAAATCCCAAATTATTTTTTTACATTATTTGACGATAATTTTTGATAACGTAATTATACTATCTTAGCAATTTGATGCTAGGATTTATTAATGAAGAGAGTTTTTGAGCTTTTAATCTTCAATGAAACACTTAATTTGTAAATTTTTATAGAAGGAAATCATCCTCTTTATGTCATTTGAGGTTCGTAGTCGATATTAAAGAGTGAGAAGCTCTTTTGACTATTGTATACTTCAACTCACAACTTGAAATACAAATAATAGTACAAAAGTTTGACTATTCGTCCCTATTTTCCCAATGCATTCCAATATTTCCAATGAATCCTCTGAATCCCTTCACGTCAAATTCTGCTCCAGCCTCTGAAAAATATAATCATATTATCATTCAAAGGAATATCAAATAGAGTTAGTATTTAAGCCACAATTTACTCTTTGGACTATGTGGAGGAAATTGATTCCTTAATTCTAAGGATATAATAAGTGTTAATTGAAGTAACTGAGAGAATGTTTCTGCATTCATAATTTCCTTGATGCCTTCAATGTTGGATTATTCTGTATTTATTTATTAAATTAGATTTTTATTTTTGACGGAAGGTTGTTTTTTTTTTGCACTCCTGTATGATATAAATTATACATAACTGTCAATATTAAAGACAGAATGAAGTAAAAATACGGGGTTGAAGAGAGGAAGAATATAGATAGGACGTACAGAAGTTTACTTTGGAGTTTCATGAATCGAATGAAGATACTTTAGATCTTATTGTTAATGTTTCTTCTTAATCATCCCTTAAGTCATCTATCTTTGCTTAATCAAAAAAAAAAATAATAATAATAATATGGAATATTGTTTATGATTATTGAGCATTTAGATTTCCTTATATAAGTAATGACTTGAAAGTGATTCGATAAATCTGTACAATAAGATAAATTATTCGGAGATTTCGGTTTTGTGTCCTCAATGTGTTATACTCATTACACAGGTTTGAATTTTTGAACATGTAATAATTTTTTTGAAATTAAATCATCAGGATCGAGATATCAGTGATTCAACTATTTATTAGGGTTTTTACAAATGCATTTTTACACAACTGTTTTAAACTTTTGTTAATGCAAAATTTACACCATCTTCATGTTCATTCTTTTTTATTTAAATATCGTATATATTTATAAGAAACACTCAATACAATTGAAGCACCTTTCTTTAATTCTTGATGATGATGAGGTAGGAAGAGGACTTGAGGAAGGAAGCTGATTAAATTTAGGAGAGGGCTCGAGGTAAGAAACGGATTCAAGTTTGAAGGAGAGTATGGGGTAGAAAAAAGACTTGAGGTAAACGAGATGGATATAGGTAGAAGGCTTGAAGAGTGCTCCATTTTCACAATTAAACAGAGGAGCTATATTTTTCCCCTGGTATTATTTCCTTTCTTCCGTTAAAAAGCTTCTTCAAATGAATTATCTTCAGGAATCAAAATTGTTAATTCCTTAGATGATATGATATTCTTTAATAGCCTTAACGATTTGATTTCTTTACTGTTGGACAACTCATTCATTCTTACAATTCCAGGATGATCAGAGGAGAACATGAATACGTGATATTCTTTTATTTGTCTTATCTTACTAAAGTATTAAGACATAATTTTTCCCCAATTGAACCATTTAACTCCATCTTGTTTTGCAGACAATTTTGAAGACGTATTATTTAGTACTTCAATTAAGCGGATAATTGCTGATCTTTAAAAGGTTTAGAAATCATTACAATCTCTTCTAGAGAATGAACATAGATTTTATCCACTTTTCCCAGGGATTACAATGTATGCTAAAAGGCCCATAATAATGAACTTCCCTCTGGGACTAAAGCTAGATCGGATCAACTTGCTTTATTTTTATGCAACTCCGTTCTAATAAATATTAACAAATATCTGAGGCTATGAATATGACCAATTATATTCAAAAGGTCATAAGGGGGCCAATTGGAGTAACATTAATTAATAAAAAGCTCTAAATTATGAGCATCTTATCTATCCCTCAAATTTGAACATCAACCCCATAATGGAACAAATATGCCTATAAACTATTTGGCCGTTAATATTTATTAAGTAAATAAATACGGGGAATTTCTCATAACTTGATTTTTACTCAAGCATCATTTCTAATTGACTCACCACATATTTCCTGTTTCTTTTTCAAGAAGATCTTAGAGGGTTATAAATCATTAAAATTTTAGGTTTGAATAAGGTTGCCAAATTGTTTGTCCACTATCATAAATATATTTGCAGTCTTCTTTAATACAGCGATATAGATAATACGCCCCAATATCACTAGTGTTCTAAACTTGACAAAACTTAGACCGTCTGAACAAAAAGACTAATTTCATTTAAGATACGGTCAGCAATATAATATAAAATATCCGTTTGTTGTTATAGCTGAATAGGTAGTTTCTGAAGAAAAGATGCATTACCCGCTTCGTCGTATTCATTTTGCCTTCTTTTCAGTCATCTAAGAAAATGATTAATTATTCCCCATCGTCATATATATAACTAGAAGATCTCTTTTCATCATATACTAGCATTATGCAATTATTTTAAGTTTATTATAAGCCTCTAAAAGATGTTGATAAATGTAATGACGGCATAACTGACGCCAAGAGAATAAAATAATATAATAGAAAAATGTCAAAGAAAATATTGGTGCATTTACAGAGTGCCTTTTAAAAATGTTGCCCAGTTGTTAATGACAAATATTGCTACATGTAATAAGATTGACGCATAATTTGATATCATACCATAGATTAATCAGATATTTTTCCTCAGATTAACAAGGGATGGATTGGTCTTATCTATAAGATAAATTATTTTAGAAATAGAAATCCATAATTCTTATTAGTAAATTCATTACTTTACAATTGAAACATTTTTTTTACAAAGACTATTAGGGGGAATTGTTTATTTTTAGTTTTATAATAGGCTTACATCTAGCGTGAATTTCAATTTAGGGATATTATGTTATTCATTGATAAAAAAGCCTCTTCTTTATATAAAAAGACATTAGTACTGTCATCAAATTTATCATAAAACATTTAAGGCTCACACATTTAACATTAATCTCAAAATATAATTTCACCAATAATATTAACTAAAAGCAGGTTCAAAAATTTGTTAAAAGGTTAAAAATACAAATATACAAATTATTTTATAATAAAATAAAATTAATTAAGATAGGTGTAAAATGTGAGAATGTTGCGCTTTTCAACGGAAGAAAAGAAAAAAAAATTTTTTCTCTTATTCTTCAACCCCATCATGGGTAGGTAAAAAGAAGAACAAGGGAATAATTGTATTCTTGTCACTAAAGATTGACCTTTTTTAAAGAAATGTTAAGTTTAGAATAACAATATAGTAAAATTACAAAAAATGAATTCGCAATAGATTAAATTTAATTCGTGTTTTAGGAAATAACTAAAAAACACGTGGCAAACAATTTAGAGAGTTTAAAATAATATGAAAAAAAGAGCCACGTTGCCTACTAAGAAAAACATTTTTTTTATAATTGTCATTTATTGTAATCCAATATCAATGGTATATATTAATAAAGAAAGTATAACAAATAATATAATTATTACAATCAACAAAAACTTTAAACTTATTGAAAAAAATAGAAACTATATTAGAAATAATAAAATATTCTACGATGTGCCTTGAACGTCGATACTTTTCTAAATATTCGAGGTTGAATTGATTTTATAAAATTGTTCCGACATATAAAATACATAACATTTTATGTCTATACATATATTAAAATAAAAAAAAAAACCCATTAATAACACTGCATTTTCCTTTTCCCTTTGTCGTTGAGCCTCCTTGATAAATTTATACTCCGTTGAATAAAAGTTACGAAGCCTATAGAAAGGTCTTTACATTGAAACAGTGTACAATATGTTCAAAACACCTTTAAATAAAAAGTAAATTTTAAAGTGTGCTGTATGCTGACTTGAGGTAGTGATCATATAGTCCTGTATGGTCACATCCACCCCGTCTTAAATTTTATTCTTTAGGATGTTACAGACTCCCAGGATCCTCGAGCAGTTGTAAAAGAGGTGCTGGCTCGTTTCTTTTCCTTCCTTACAAAGAGAACAACTCTGTCAATCCTTTACTGGATTCGATTTATTCGTGTAGAGGCTTGAAGTCGCCATCCTATAGTGAAACCATTCTTGTTTTGTGTTTGAAAAAGGTTTCCGTATAACGGTCCATGGATTATGGTCATTGACGACCTCCCTGGACCCACTCTACCGTGAGAGTTTTCTCTCAACATTAATTTTCCAATTCTTTGGAGTCCTAACTGACTTTTTTATCTCTTTATTTGGGATTTCCTCCAGTCTGGTCATTGAGGGAGTAAAGAGTCGAAATATTATCTTGCTACTATCTGTATAAATAGATTTTGTGAATTTTCAGTCCTTAGTGATAAAAGATTATAAGTGACCTCTTAACTTCTTGCAATTTTGAATCTTAGTAAGTCTTAATCATCTTAAAAAAAACTAAATTGCTTAACACCATATTGAAATATTATAATCTAATATAATTAATATAATCATCCTTTATACAGACGTTCAAAATTAAAAGCTGACTATTCATATTTTATCCTGCTTTTCTTTGATTTATATCTATATCATTATGAAAGTATATTATTATTTTAAGATCTGAATAAAACAATTTTTTCAAAGTAAATCCTTTATTTAACGAAAAAAAATTAAAGTTAAAAATTTAGAAGATACTCTAGTAATTTTTATTAAAAACTTGCATCATGAGAATTCGACCTTTTTTTACCAGAGTGTATGCTACTGTTAGCCTCATTTATGAGATTTTTGCTAGATATATTAAAATATTTAAATCCAACATTAGCAAGAAAATTAGCAAAAGTTGTTTTTTACACTTCAACCCAAAGGATGATAGGAATATCCTGTTTCTAATAAATTGACAAAGCGAAAGCTAATTTCGGAGTGAAATTGCCCATTAATATCCTAGAAAAATTCAAAAAAATTATTTACAATCAAAAGGAAACAAATAAGAGTTTCTCCATAGATATCCTGAGCTTAGATAAAGCCCTAAAAATAAACTCTTCAAGAACTTTTAAAATGCAGACCATACGATTTCTGGGTATAGCATCAGAAAGTAAACTGATAGAAGCCCTCAAGCCCCTACGGAAAAGGTTAGCACTATCGGCTATGTTCGATCCGAAAAAAAAACTAAGCTCAGCACGCACCCTACTTTTAAGAGTCTCAATCACGTAACGGGCTCATTTAATATTTTACTAGAAGTAAAAGCAACAGTGTTCCAACCCTCTTACCGATCAAGTTGGTTTTTGAGAAGGCTGGAAGTCAATGTTCAAAATGCTTTGGCTACAGACATACACATTATAGGCTCCAAAATGTAAAAACTCAACACTATTTTTTTTATTTAATCTCAACCTCGATTGTCAAAAGGGCAAGGGAAAAATTGGAAAAAAAACAACAACATATGTTAGCTAACCTTCTGATAATTATAATTCAGATAACGGTTATTAATTATTATATATACTTAATTACCATTATCTGATTTGATAATTTTATCGAAATAAGTATCAATGACTGATTATAAAATGAAACAATTTCTAAACGAAGGTACTTGTTTAATAAAAAAGTTTTTGAGTTCATAATCCATAAATTCAGCTGTTTTTAATCATACAACAGACAACCCATGAAAATTATAGAAAACAGCTCAATGGAAATATATTTCATATTTAGAATGATGATTTGAAGTGGAAGTGGGTGGAAGTACTCATTAGTATGGGAAGGTTTACTAATTTTATTTTATTTTTAAATTCTGGTTCAACCATCCTTTATTTATAAACAAACTATAATAAAGATTTCATTATATTGTCGTCAAGAATGAGTAAGAAGCCGTCAGGCAAAACATCTGATATCTTTTAGATACTGAAGTTGAGATGGCGAGGAAAATACACATTTTGAAGAGCTCCAGGAGCCTGGTTTTAAAGGTGGCCAAGAAGAGGAATGATGGATAAGGCCTCTCCAGGAAAGCAAGAAGTCAATGTCAAAATTTAATGTGGGATTCTGAATTCCTGTTCAGCTTGGAGAAAAAGATATTTCTAAAAAAGGCCAAAACACACAAACGACAACACCATATAAAAAAAAAGACAACTCAGTTCCTAGTGATTTCTTGTACTTCTTATATCAATATAATTAGGTTAAGAACCCTTCCACACCAAAGTGAGATCGATGGAAAATATTTAATAAATTCGGCAGTGTAATTTCACGATGAGTCGTGTGGTTGGGAAATATTGAGGGTAATAGCGGTGTATCTGGCAGCAGCTGATATCAAGATAGTCCTTAGATGTATTTCCGTCAATCACCCTATCTTCTTTGAGCTGTTGAGCATTAAATGCTTAACAGTTACTGATAGCTACACTAATTGTTTTTTCCTCATCTGAACTCTGCTTCCTTTTAGTCGGAATACCGAATAACACAAATGTTTTTGTATATTCTGTCTCAAAATTTACAATATATTTGGACTTAAATATCATAAAATCTTATATCATTTTCAGAACTGGAAAGTGAACAAAAGCGTTGTATATTCGTTAACAGTCTTTGCAATATGGTGAAAAACTAATCGATATTACAAACTAGGAGGTGACCTTCCAGCTATTATTGATGTTTTTCATAGAATGATAATCCTCCTCTCCCACGTTTAAGGAAGATCCATCTTCTTTAAATATATATTTTATGAATTAAAATATACCTGTGCATTATATTTAAGTTTACACTTAAAGAAATACTCACAGCTCCAGTTTTGATAGGATTTTCATTACAAAAGTGAGGTTGTGTTATATTCAATTAATCATTTGAAATTGTAGGTATTATTATTTGCTGTATCTTAGAAGACGACAAAATGGAAACCAAAAGAATTATTGTGCTGGAAATGATCGCTTTACAAAAGACCCTAACTAAATTGTCAATGCCCTTAGAATCAGCCGCACGGTTACGTATGGCATTAAAAAAAGAATTGAAACCTCAAGAACAGTCTCCAAAAAGTACATATGTGCAAGGATAGAAACGAACAGTAAGAGCAAAAGGTTTTTAAAAAACGCTGTGCTACAAATAAGTGAGGACGATCCTCGATATTGCCAAGAAGATGAATGTGAGCGAGGTTACGCTCCGAACGATCCTTAAAGATGATTTGGTTGAAAAATCAAAACAAGAAGAAAGAAACATCTCATTACGACGCCCACAAAAGAGAGAAGAATGACAAGAGCCAAGCTTCTTTTGAATTTTTCCAAGAACAAGTGGCCTCCCAGCTTCCTTGATCTTAATCCTTTTGATTATTCCATCCAGGCAAAGGTGGAAGGAGCTGCCTGCAAAAAGCCTCACGGGTCTGTGAGATTTTTCAAGTCCTTTATCAAGACTGCATGGACTGACTTGTCAGATGACTACATACGTAAGGTTTGTGCGGCCTTTAAGAAGGGGATGGAGAATGTCATTGATGCGGAGTAAAAAAATGAATATTGAATAAAAAATGTGAACTTCAGTTATAATTCAGTTCTTCACAAACTAGTTTTTGAATAAAGTTTAAAAAAAACAATATTCATTATTAACTTAATTATAAGTTATAACGTATATTTGAGTAATAAAAATGGATTTCACATTATGCTAAGTTAGTATAAACTGTTTAAATATAATTTAATAAGTATATGGCTTCAAAAAAAATTCTAGAGGTAGTATTCACATGCTTATTTTTTATTTATTTTTGTAACGCTAGGTTTTGAATATTGGACTGTCTTTTACGGTAAAATCGAAATGATCTTTACGTTAATCTCCCATATTTTAATTGAATTCTGTCAACATAAAAAAATTATCACTTATGATTCAACAATGAAAGACAAGATAATATATGTACATAAATAGACTTACATTATTATGATAAATAATAAAGTTTACAAATAGCTTTCTTCATGTTTTATTGACACGTTCTTTATTTTTTTTTCGCAAGAGGAAAAACCATATACAAGTATAAATAAGTGTAGGTTACAAAAGTGGTGTAAAATTTCCTTTAACAATGTAAAAACCTTGAATCTAATAATGCAACAATAAATAAATAATGGCTGTCAATTAGATTAGCATGTCTTCAAATGTTACTGATAGAGTTATATAAAATATGACCTTCCGGTTACTAAAAATAAACAAGATATCTAAAATTAACATGGTAATACATACAATATGAAGAATTTTTGGGAGAAAAGCAGCAAAGCGGTCATGACACTTCATTAGACTAGCTGCAAGTGGTTATGAGAAGAAGAATGTAAACACAAATCCCACTCCGTGTCTACTAACTATGGTGTCAGGGAAGAATGGATAGGAAAAAAAGCAAATTGACAAAATGGGATAGTTATACCTATCACCAATAAAATCTATATTCATAAAGCAAAGTTTGTCTATAAGCATGAATATAAGAAAACTAGTCACCTGGTGCATTAAAAAATAGAATCGTTTTGAGCAATTTCATACTTTTCCTAAGGGCTAAAACACTGTTCCGGATCCAAAAGTGAAAAATAAGCGTTCATGCCCTCCAACTCTGGCATATATTGCACTATGAACTGTATCAAGTAAATAAATAAGAGAAGCATTTTCCAACAACCGACTCTAGTCTATGGAAGAATGAAGAGACTGGAGCTAAAAAGAGACAAGAAAAGAGTAAACACATTAGTAATTTTGTAAAACCCTTTCAGCAATTCTTACCAGAAGTTGCTTAGTTACAGGTTGTATCCTCACTTTTTACCAATAAATCGAGAGTGAGTGCAAAGGATGTGTTCATTCTGTCAGAAGGAGACAGAAACATCATATTATATTTTTTACTTTTGCCAAATGGTTGTACACATGTTGAAAGTGGTGGAAGACAAAGTATGGCGTCACTTCGGAGTGATACTCACCCGGCTGGACTGGCTTGTCGTCATATCTCCTTCATATGAAAAAAGTATATTCAATACGGATTAAAGGGATATAGGGAGAGAGTTAGACTTAGTTTGTTTGTTATGGTTGAAGAAGGAACGTATTTCTAATTATAATGCACATAGGCATTAAATAATTAACTGCAAATCTTATTACAAAAATGGGTTTCAAATTAAGTTTTCCTTTTTCTTAATTCCATTATCTTTCCTCTTCTAAAATCTTTGATAATTTTGGCCTATTTTTTTGTTTGTTTTTCTATAAATGCCAAAGTCGACTCTATGGGTCTTTCAAGCCTACTCAACAAAAGTTGTTGTTGGGAGAAGCAAATGCTTACCTGTTGTTGGTGTTTTTGTCTGGCAGGTCACATGGCGTTAAAGCAACGTGGAACGGTTAACTCTGAATGGTAAAAGACAATTTGCCTTCCAGAAACAGAAGAAGAGGCGAATCATTCTTCATCTCAAAGATGCAAGTACTCACACTTCGGCTCAAACAATGAACTTTTTGCCTAGTCGAAATGATGGGTCATCCGCCAAACAGCGACGATTTAGTACCCTTAGACTTTTTTCTATTCCCATACATCAAAAATAAATTACATGGTCAGCGGTATTCATCACGATAAGAAGCCATTGATGCATTTCAAGAACTTCAAGTAGAATTGAAAGAATGCTTCCAAAACTAGTTCAAACGTATGCAAAAGTGTATCATTCTAATTTCACCTGTAACAATATGTTTGTTTGTTTTTTCAAAACAATTAGGCCAGAAATATAAAAAGCAAGCTAAGTAAACAATATTTAACATAGAAATAGATTTGCTTTAATGAAAAAATTCTAACTTATTAGACCTTAGCTTTTAAATTGTAAAGAAGCTGTTAGCCTAACATATATTAATTCCATACTGATCAATAATATTTTGCTGTATAATATGTGTCCTTAATGGTTTATAAAAATCATTTGACTTTTTCTTATTAAGTAAAATAGCTAGGGGAAAAAATTATTTTTTATAAATTTTTTCTTTTTTATACCAGCCATATTTTATGTTAGCCCATAATCTATCTCTTCTTCCATAGTTTCGTATCTAACGGTATAAGAAATTACATCTCTACCGTTATAAAAACTTAACAATATGTTCTAATTTCAGATTTTATCCTCTGAAGATATTTCATAAGGATCTATTTATTGTGACTATTGCAACGTTACTATTTTTGCAATATATTATAGCAAATACATAGAAATATATATTGAATTACATCCTTAATACATCAACACATATATAACACATTATAAAAGATATTACAGGAGAATTAAACAGGAGATATAAGAAATGGAATGTCAGATAGTTTTTTTTAAAAGGCATTTATGATAAAAGGGGTCACAAAAGGAAGTTAACAATTATCTAAGTTAATTTTAATAAGGGAGTTCTCCATGTGTGCATTCACAAACCATGTGGTAACTTAGGAAGGAAGGAGTATCACGACCAATATTATTAGAACCAAAGTTAATAGAAATATAAGTTTATGCAATCATGTAATTTGGCTTCATGGAATTTTCAATTTGATGTACCGTACTTCCTGCTGAGCAAGACAGACAGATATGACGCCACAGCATATAACTGTGGTACTCTAACAGTAACAGTCGAGGAAAGGAATATATAGCTACTATGGGTAACAATTATACTCATTGACGTCACTATTAAAAAGTGTGATAGAACTCTGAAATTTGTACGAAAAGCATTACCTTTATTAGAACAAGGTAAGGCAACAAGAAAATTGTTGGGCAAACACATCATATTTATAAAGTAACTCTTTCTCTTTCTGTTGACGTCAATGGGTGCATTTGCTTAGGCAAATATAATTCATAAATAGTAAAAATTTAGTAACTTTAATTCCTCTTTCCATTGATTCCTTATTTCTTAACTCTAGATTTAGTTTTTTTCAATTATTCTTCTCCGATATATTCCTATATTTGGGGTCCCAATGACGTCACCCGTTATGCTTGTTAATTTTTAGTGAGGATGTGTGTAAATAAAAAACTAAGTATAACGATTAGAGAAGGAAAAACGGTTGATGCGTGTGCTCTTTCTTCTTTTTTATTCGTTATTTAATCAGCTGTGGCCGTGTTCTCACACTTAAAAAATAATTATCGCCTATATTTACTCTAAATTATTTTAATAATGTATAATAAAATGAATATATGTATATGAATTCAAAAATAATTACATTGTATTCCCTGCACTAGTGTTGTATTAAATGAAGAAAGTTTTCCTCTTAATAGCAGTGATTCATTTCATCTTCCCAAAATCAAATAACGGGCAGCTAATATTAATAAGAGTCCTAATTAAGGTGTACCATATGTCTCACTCCCGCCTTCTCCTTACGGTCTTACAAAAAAAAAACATCTCTAGTTATAATAACATTGATCACGGCTCGCTTTTTTTAAATAAACAAAGATGTAGTGTACTTTCCTTTCATCAGTTTTCATTATTTCTCATAAGTTGACTCTTACATAACTTAAAGCAGCTGATTCTAATTATTATGAACTGAAAAAAGGTATTATATAAGATTTGCAATTGTATACTAATTTACATCAATCAAAGGGCATTCGTTGATGATTTCTGTCGTTTCATACTCTACCATTGATATTTATTTTGGTAACCGACCTAAAACTACCTCTATTTTCGCTTAAAACAGGGAAGAGTAACTTAAAACCACGTCGACTTGATTAAGGTCCCAAAATGACATAAATAATAACGTCATCGCGAAAATGGGACTAAAAAATTATTACATTGTTTTCTATTTCAATGAAATATGGTATGATTTTTTTTTAAATGGCATAAAAGGCAGCCGAATTTAAGAAAAAGGTCAGATCAAAAATTTAATATATATTCGCCTTACTTAAATAAATGTTTTTCTAATGCTTAATTTTCTTATCAAAATTATTTTCTAAAAAGAGAGAGTCATTAAAAGAAATATGAAGAAAATTGATATTATAACAACAAAAACCACGTGTTAATGTGGAGGTTGTGAAGAAAAGAACACTGTAAGTCAACACTAGGGGAAGGAAGGGGTTTAGAATTATGTGACAAAAAAATCAGATGGTTTATGCACGACCCCTTATTCCAATCAAATAAAAAATATACAAGCACTTCCTTTTATTAAAAAATAATTTGAAATAGATTGTATTAAGAAAAAAAATAGTCATAAGTTATTCTAGGAGTGATTTTCCTCAGTATTTCGGAAAATACATTGTAGTGTATTATTTGCAGATAAAAGTATTACTATTGAATAGGCATTATGTGTATAAAAATCGAATGCAAAAGCATATGAACTGAAAAAGGAAATGAGTTAATATATGACGTGATTTTTTTAGTCATAAATTTAGGTTTTCCGGAAGAGTAGACGGCACAATATGGGATTGTAAAAGTTCTAATTTGTGTGCATTAATACTAGTGATAGACGATTAATTGTAATTAGAATCGGGGGATTGTGTGTTTTTTCTGGAATCGGGATCGGCTTTGGGAAAATAATGTTTAATTTGCGATTATGATTCCTATGTATTATTATTTATTACTGGTATTATTACTTTTCTAAGTTAAGAAAAAAAAATAGCCCCCTCCCCTCAAATTAAGGAATTTTTGCTTTTTACTATACAATTTAATATTTGTAAATATTATTTAATTTTTCAAAAAAAAAAAATTCCAAAAAATGTTAATTTCTGTGAATAACTTTGTATTTTTGAAATTTTTCTTCAAAAAATTTAATAAATTTTATTTTTTCAAAATGTTTTTTTTTTTTGTGAAGCTTAATATTTTTTTTTTTTTCAAAAAAATCTTTGAAACTTTTAACCAAAAAATTAATTAAATTAAACTAATTTTTTCAATTGTTCTCGAGTTTTGAATTTTTTTTAATTAAAATTTTGAATAAGTAATTTTTTTTTTTCAAATATTTTAAAATTGAATTTTGAAATTTTTTTTCTAATAAAATTAATTTTTCAAATTTCTATTTTTGTATTTTTTTTTAACAAAAAAATATTTCAAAGACCAATTCCCTCTGCCATAAAAAAAAAACATATGCATACCTCCGATAGCTAAATTGTATTTTTTAACTATTATAAAAATATTAAAGAATCGGCATCGAGATTTTTTACTACAACTGTATCAGAATCAGCATCAGATTTTTTTTTTTTTTTTGGAAAAGTCCAATCACTAAAAAATACATTATGATATAAATCATTAGAGTTGTAGAAAATATGACCTGCCAGTATGCTAAGAAAAGAAACTGAAAATCAATATTTTAATCCTGACCATTTTAATAAACTTTTGGAGTAGAGCAGCTTAGCTATCATAACGTTGCATTAGATTATCTAGAAGTAGCTATGAAATAAACCCAATTCTCATTCCATATCTTGCAAGGACAAACGCAGGAATAACCCCATTGTCAATCCTCAATTCTACAATGAGGGTAACATGGACTTACATTTGGAGCTTCCCAACAAATCCCTCGTGTTACTCTCCCTCCATGCACACTAGCAGAGCTGTTTAAAACATGTCCTAAAAAGCAGTTGTGGCTCTTGCTAGTTGGCAATCTAGTCACGGTTTGCTTTATTTTTCAAAGCTGTAATCATAATTATTGATTTCTTGAACATTGAATAACTAAATATAGAGTTTCAATCTTTTTTATCATCAATCAAATATTTCAATATTTATTGTGAGGATCATACATTTATGCAAAGTTTTGCCCGGCTCAGGTTCAGTGGTTATATCGGTACCGATCTCGGTTCTTTCATTTCAACTGTTTTGGTCTCGGTACAGCTTTATCGGTCTTGGTTCTGTTCTTTGGTCTTGATTATATTTTGTACAGGCTCATTTTGGTAACAGGTACTTCAAATAGATGTGGTTCTAGAAAATTCAGGTCTTAGAAATTATATTTGATACAAACAGGACCACAGTTACATTATATGCAGAGTTTATTGTGCCCCAAGTTCGAACATGGCCCCCAAAGACTAAGGTTGCATAAGAAAATTATTTTCATTTTTCAAAGTGGGCCGTGAGGGAAGGCTAGGGGGATGGGGCACAGGAAGATGGAAAATTGAGGATTGCTTTCAGTCAACACATACATAGTACACATGTTTCGTATAAAGGGGGCCTCAGCTATAAATGTATTATTGTAAGGGGGCCTTGGCTTAGTAAAGTTTGAGAAACCTTAACTTAAGAAATATTATAGTTATTATAGGGCCCCGGCAAACATAGTAGTGGATCAGGATCCATGATCCCCCTTTCCTCTTTTATTTACAACGTCTTGTCCCTATAACTCCATTTTTGGAACCATCAGAAGCCCTTGGCTATTTGGAACTCAGATACAACTGTATCACCCTGGCGATATAAAAAATCATTGGGAAACGCTGCATTGCCCACAAAAAAAACTCATAAAATTCAATTATTGATTAAAGCTCATTTATTTTCTATAATATATATTGCTTTTTCTCTTTATAGGAACAAAAACCGAGACCAATAATCAATATAGTGCGGTCTTCAAGAACTGGAACTGCTAGAACCACTAGACTGATAAGGTTACAATCTTGAATTATTGATGGCTGTAAAAAAAATACAACTTTTAACACCCCCTCCCCTGTCTGTTTTTGGGCGAAACTTGATACAGCCCTCCGATTAGATGTCCTTAATTTTTTATCCTTCTCTGTATTTATTTTGTATTTGTAAATAAAATTTATGGGTTATTTTGAAGACCATTGATCCAGGGGCGTTCACAAGATTATATATATATATATTTTATTTTTTTTTTGGGGGGGGTCAACTTTTTAGAAAAAATTTACTGATATATGTACTTCATAATGAAAAGGTTTTGTTGATCAGTGAAACAATGATCAGTTTTAAATATTTTATCAAACAAAATGAATCATTATTTTGTCCACTCTTGTCGCTTATGATAAAGTTTTACTTTATTCTACTTTTCATTTGTGATTAAAAATAAAAAAATCTGGCAATGTTAAGAATTTTAGTCAAAAGTTTCATAACCTACTTCTGAATGTAACTCAAATGTTTTTGGCACTAGAATTTATATTCACTATTAGAAACATTGAGCATTTAAGTGATGAATTTCTTTCATTCCTGGTGTCAAAAGTAGCCTCTTCCCCTCAAAAGTCTCTTTCTACCCACTTTTTTGATATCCCACTAGACATTCTGGTGTAAAACCCCAAGATCTCTTGCATGGGCTCTCAAGGACTTGAGGGGGTTGACCAGGGCGATTTTCTCCCACTCATTCGGGTCCAGTTTGGCCTTTTTGATATAGACCTTCTTCCTCTTCAACATTTTGGACTTGCTGACGGCGTAGACAGTAGTCTTGGAGACACCTAATCGCATGGAAATGGAAATTCGTCGATCATGTTCAAGTGTAATTGTATCAACTTTTACGTAGGCTAGAGAGCTCAGATTTGTTTTTGTTTTTTTTTACAATTGCTTATGCTTTAATATATCGAAATATGTATTAATTTCAATCACTCAAACTTCATTAACTATTGAATTAGTAAGTTGTCAGATTTCAATGGACCACCCGTTAAGAGCACCCCTATATTCACAAATTCATTAGTAATAAGTTGTATGACGTCCAATACTACTAAAATTAGTTTGATTATAAAAAAATTTGACTTGTTAAAAATAATTAAAAAATATTAAAATGTAAACATCTTTTATATCAATATTGAGCATCTATTTACCAAATATTTATTAGGTTATGTTGGTTGAATACGATGTACATAGTTCAAAATAATTTGACATGCCAGGATTTAAAAAAAAAAAGAACCACAAGTTCGCAATTTGAAGAATGTATGGGAGAAGCGCAGCATAACTGATATAACGTTTCATATAATTAGCTGCAAGCTGCTATGAAATTAAGGTAATAAACACGAACCCCACTCCGTATCCAACAATGATATACATAGGCAGGAATCATTCTCATGTTGATCCTCAATTTTATTTCCAGTCAAAAAACTTATTTAAATAACAAGGACATATTAGGTCGTCTGAAAAGTTAGTAGGCTAAGTAGACTACTCAACTAATCAACTTTACTGATGAGTACTTTAGTCTTTAAAGCGTCATTGACAAAAAAAACCATTTTAATATAACAGCGTTATATATAATTCAAATCTTAACAAATGCTGTAAATGTATAAAAATTATATTATACATAGAGATCAATAACAAAAACAGACAGAAAGAGTGCTCTTTTTATTCATTTACAGTGTGCACACTGCGGTGGTTTGTTTTTCAACTTTTTTCAAATTTCTTTTAAGGATAGTTCGATTTTTTTTTGGTATATTAAGAAAATAACCTATGCAAAATTTAATTACCTTAACCTTACAATGCCATCTTTAGGTAGCACATCTAGTTAAATGTTAGAAAGGAGACAAAATTTATTTATTACGTCGATAAAAATTAAAATGTAACATTAATCCTTATTTTGTATTTATTAATTATGATAGATGTTTGATTAATGAATAGCATATCTGAATATAATATTTTTTCAACAAACCTGTATCCGGTTCAACATAATATGTACTGTATTTCATATTTTATAGGAAAAATATCAATCTGCAAACCAATAATAATTTTTTGCCCTAATAGATGGAACTGATCAATCATATGATCATAAGAATATCTTATATATATTTAAAGAAATATACCAAATTTCAATTTCAATAACGGTATATAATTATGCTTTTTATTTATAGTTACTATTTTGTTTCCCACGGGATGATATAAGTATATAAGTTATACTTTGTCCTGATTTTCTCATTCCTTTCAAAAGATCAGAATAGTTGCATTTTAGTTTTGCAAAATGTCTTCAACAAATACTAATATGCGTATGTGCTAAAATTATTTTACTATATATGTGTTTATTAAATTATTTAATTAAGAAAACTTACTTGGCCCATTTTATAATATAATGCGAAATCATAATATTTCGTTGGCACGTCACAATGTGTATAATCTTTGTTGATTATTTTTAATCCATTGGACCAGGGAACACAGAATAAGATGATGTATGGTTTATCTATAGTTTAGAAAGAACCAAAAGATAATTCCTTTCATATAAAATAACAATATTTAAATATAAGCCTGAATGTAATAAATAATATTTTTTAATCATTCATGCTTATATTGATATAGTATTTATTAAGGAAAGATCAGTTAAATTGATGATCAAAATAGGTATTTTATTTTCTAGAAAATCACAGATTGAAATTATATAACGTACAGAGTGCGAGAGGGAAATTTTCCGCGATCAAGAAGCAAAACTAAAACCTTTATAACTTTTAATTAGAAAAGTCTAATGAAAAATGTTATTGAAAAAACTGGACCGGATTAATTCAGCGTTGGCTCAGAGACAATTTTTTCGTTAATAGTATAATGAGATAACTTCCCAAGAACTCCTCAGTGTTACACTACATTTTCCATGAGCACACTCACACCGAACTACTCAATACAATAATACTTATATGCAGTGATGTAAATTTTTTAGCTGGCCCGTTTTTGGAATTAGTAATCTGCAGAATGAATTTTATTTTCCTTTTTAGTTTTTATTATTTTTTAATTCTTGAGTAGAGTACATTTTTTCGTAAATACATTTAATTATATTAAAAACCTGTTTGAACATTCGTATGTGCTCATAAAATACGTAGCTTAACTCTGAGGATTTGTTGTGGAGTTAATATTGTAAGTCCTTGTTAGACTCAGAGTAGAATTGAGGATCGATATTGGAGAAATTCCTCTTTGAAAATCAAAAGCCGGTAATGTTCTCTGTCTATAGTTTTTCACAAATATTTCAAAAAGAAAGGATAACCCTAAGCTACATCAATTTCACTTTGAAAATGAGAGAAAATGGTTTTGTCTCTAATTTTCCATTGCTGACATTCTATGTGTAATTTATGTATATTCATATTAACCCATATTTTCCCAACTCCGAATTTTTGCATGAAAATGAGTAATTTGGTGTATTTTTATGAGTAAATGGTATATATACAGTTTTCATTTAATCCAAAAAAATAAATTGAATTTCCCAGGACCAAATTAATGAGGGTCAGTTTAAACTGACGCTGGTAACAGGAGGGTAGGTGTTTTTCTTCTTCCCTTCTTTAAGAAATATTAGATTATTGTATGATTCTTCATCTAATATTTTTTTTTATAAAAGAAAAATTGATTTTTTAGAAGCTTTTCAATATATAGATATATATGTATATTCATCCCCTGTAATTTTCTACAAATAAATATATTTAAATTTTTAGATATTTAAACATTATTAACACTACTTTGTATGAAAATCCTTAAAACAATCAGGATGAAAACCTACATTGTACTTTTCACAAAAATATCTACTAGTCTTAGAGCATTGAACACATTGTCGTTGATTTCCCTTTGCAATCCAATGGTCTCTTCGATCGTAACGAATATATATTACTACTTTTTGTATGCTTTGTGATGTTGGAAGTATAGGAATTATAGTTTTTTTCTGATTGAAATCTTTTATAATAAACTTCGACAATTTCTCTTCTAAACCCTATAAGATCAAGCCGTTTTGTCCTTGATTATGAGTTTGTAATCGATAAAGTTGATATATCGACACAATAGCGGAAAAGTGGCAACCACCATTTCTTGTTTCGAAGATTTATCTTGTAATTGCATATGTTTTGATCCAACCTGTCAACGCCACCCATGTGCCTGTTATATACTGAAATGGCATTTGTTGGATCAATATAAACTCTTCTATCCTTGTCTTTGATGTAACGAGAGGCTCTTTTCATGGGTTCTTTTCCATACAGTGTTGATGCAACTGTCACCACTTTATTATCTTTCCAACGAACATGAGTAACATTATATTTATTGTCATTGACAACATCAGATATTCCTCTCGAGCCTTTTTTCATTTCATCAATTGCTATCAATGGTGCATTTTCAGTTCTATTAGCTCGAAGTGTACCTGTAGCAGCAATTACATTTTCTTTCAATAATCTCAATAGCCTTGGACTAGTAAAAAAGTTGTTCATAACTATATGATAGTTTGAATCAGGGACTTTTGGTAATTTAGATACAAGATTCATAATAACTGATCCACCAAGGCCAATGTCCTTATTATAACTACTATCCTTCCCAGCATAAGGATAAAATTGTACAGCATAACCAAGTGTTATAGCTGCTGCCCATATTTTGTAACCAAATTTGACAGGTTTGTTTTGAATATATTGTTTGCAGCTATGGCGCCCATAATAGGGCACCATCTATTCATCAATGCTGATATTCTTCTCTGGAATGAAATTTTTCAAACAGTTTCATTCAACATTTTGAACAATGGCCTCACTTTATAAAATTTGTCACTGGGATCGAGATTATGGTTGTGGACCAAATGTAGATATTTCATTATATCTAGAAATATATTTCAGGTGAATAGAGAAGTTACTATAGTATTCCGGCTATCGAGACTCAATTCCCAATACATTGATCGCCTAGGATAGGGATTGTATTCACTAAAGAGTAAAACAGTGAGAAAAGATTTAAATTCATTTATCTCAATTCTAAACGTATGGTTTCCATTTTGAGCGGCGTAAGTATTTGCCTCCTAACAAATGTGTTCAATGAGTTCGTCTGTCATAAAAAGTTCAAATATAGATATAAGAGACTCATTTAAATTTCTAACTGGTTCAGGAAGAGACCAAGAACTGAAATTCTCTTCATTTTGAATATCTTTCTGTTGCCAATTGTTCACATATTTTTCTTTAGCTATTTTTGTTTTTTTATTTGTCGGATTGTTTCGATTTTCCAAATTTTTATAGCTCTTCGCTTCTTTGACAATGAGCTTGAAAAATTGTTCTAAGTGATATTTTTTTATGATCTTGCTCAACATCAATGTCTCATTTTCTTACTCCTTTCACTACTAAGGATGCGGGGGCTAGGAGCTGATTTCCACTTAGGCTAACAATACTTGGATCTTCTTCATCGCCAGAATCAACGTCACTGTTACATTCATTAACATTTATTGGAGGTTGAATATAAACTTTGGTTATGTTCTGATTTTTTATATCCAAATCTTCATCATCTGATAACTCATCCAAATATTGAAGAACCTCATTCAAATTCAATTTTTTTCTATTAACACTCATTTTACTTTTTTGTATACTGAAAACAGTCTTCTTTTTTCAAACTAAATCTAAACTTAATACAATAACACGTTACCATACTTATTATTGATAAAGTACTCTTTCATTTACGTTTCTTAGATGAAGGATGAACAAGAAAAGTTGAGAATTATCAATTTGTCCTTTCAATTACACAAAAACCTACCCTCCTATTCCCAGCGTCAGTTTAAACTGACGTTCAAAAATTTGGACTTTTATAGAAATGAAATATGAAAACTGATATTTTTCCTTTTAATACTGATGGAATATAGTAAATTAAATTAATTTTTAGCACTATTCATACAATATATCAACTTACAAGAGTTCTGTGGCTGTTGAAACATAGCCTAAGGAACAATTCAATAAAGGATTATATAATTAGTAATTTTCAGTTATTTTTTACATTAATTTTTTTATTACTAAAAACATACATTCATATATGTTAATAGACTACATCTATCAACTAAATCAATTGATTTTACAAGAAAGTTGTACATACCACTCATAAAAAGGGCTGTCAGTTTAAACTGACATAGGGAAGATATGGATTAAGAAAATGTATATGTATTGTCCTTGATGTGAAAGGTTCAAATAAAAAGGAATTTTATTAATGAAATTATTCTTAGTTAATTACTTATGCACATTGAAATAGATAAATAAGTAATAATTTTAATACTATTTTGTTTGGAAAATAATAGAAGCATATACTTTCAGTTATTAATCTTATGAGGCATATTGCATATCTGTTAATGCTACATCTTATCAGTTCGTTTATTTTGTTTCTACAACTCTATTAAGAGAAAAGTAATATCAAAATCCCGAATAATTTATTAAATTTTTTTGTTTGAATATCTAAATTACATTTGAATCAATTAAAGAGTTCCAAAGTTTTTTCTTTCAGTGTATATTTTTTATAATTGATTTAATTATAGAAGGTTATAGAGGTGGAACAAGTAATTACTCCTAGGCTCACAAACAAAACTTTAATGTTCTTGCTTGATCCTACCAATAAATGACTTTTAACTGCCCATTGCTTCCATCACAATAATAGTCAAGTCGATTCATTCATCAAAGGGAATGCAGGATAGTGGTTTTCTAAAACTTGTCTCCCATCTCTTTCATCAACTTCTCCTCTGTTCTTCTAATCTTATTTATCCATGATTTGCGTTAAAGTTTTATAAAATTAATTAATAAAAAAATTTACATTCCATTTATAAGTATATCTATAAATTACATAAAGATAATCACTACTGGAAAATATTGGAAATACCGCATTTTCCCTAATTTACAAAGTAAAATTGATGTAGCTTAGGGTTATTCTATCTTTTTGAAAATTACATTTTTGAAATCGGGGTGGAAAAAAAACTACCGGTTTTTGATTTTCGAAAAAAATAAAAAGTACGACCTCCTCCTATGTCAACCCTGATTATAGCTGATCTAATGAAACGTCATGCGCATTATTCTTTTTCTCCTCCGAGGCATTCTTCAAATTGTTAAGATAACCATGCTGATTTTCGGGGGGGTTTTATTTTATTTTTTTAACCTGCACATTGTACATAGGATTTTCATAACTATTTATATGATATAAGTTATATCAATTCATATGTATTCTGTCCTCTAGAAAGAAAGAATAATAATAAGAGTTTGAAAAAAATAAGTGGAGATGATTGTTATGTACTTTAGTCTTAAAGGCGCTCACTAATAAAAACAAACACAATTAATTTTAACATACCAACGTTTTTATTTAATTCAAATCACAACATATACTGAAAATGGACATGAATTATATTTTATGATATATATAAAGAATGGACCACAAAACTTTTTTTTTTGATATCGCTATAAAAAAGAGACGGATGGATATTTTTCAATAATTTTTATTTTATTTGAAAGCCTCAACATTCCGGTTAATAATGGAACACCACTTTATTCATATGGCCGCCGTCGCTGGCCAAACAGTAGCCCATTCTGTCGACCCTACTTTTCAATACATTTTCGATTGTGTGAGCTTCAATAGCTCCAATGGCGACTCCAATTTCGTGTTTCAAATCGCCAATCGTCTCTGGATGGTTGGCGTAACATTTATCCTAGACGGTTCCCCACAAAAAATAGTTCAACCTAGTTAAATCGCAGCTACGAGGTGGCCAGTTGACGTTCCGTTTCGGCTTATGATGCAATTGTCGAAGACAGTGCGCAAAAGATCCACTCTAACGTTGGCTATGTGGCACGTAGCGCCATCCTGTTGGAACCAAATGTCGTCGATGTCTTCTTTTTCAACTTGGGGAAACAAAAAATCTTCCAACATGGCCCGATAGCGCTCACTATTGACCGTAACGGCAGCTCCTTGCTCGTTTTTTCGCTTTCGCCAACAGCAGCAATCTTTTCAATTTGAGCGCACTGGACGAACACGGGAACGCGTTGTTTTATCCCTTAACGAACCAGTTTCGCGCACATGCTTCATAAATTTATCTACAAACTGCCTGGAAGGTGCTTTATTTTGACCGACGTAATTTTCTTGCAGTTTCGTTTTAAGACTCTCCATTTTGGGAGTAAGTCTTCAGTATTTCCTAATTTTCTTCGAGCGTAAACTTAACCATTTCGTAAACCGGAGACCTTTTACAAAATATTAGACACAATGAGAATGTTACTACAGCTGTCAGACGTCGAAAAAGTGGTAGTTCCAAATGCAACCGCTGGATGGGCCACCCGTTAAAAGACCAACAAGAAAAAAAAACAGAAGCAATAATCTTGTTATAAATTCACACACCTATGATATTTCATAAATACAACTACATTATTATTTCTTATATCAAAAATATTTATAAAATTTACATCTGGGAGTACTATATACTGTTTACACATTCTAAGCTATATGCACTCGCCTACAATATTTCATTAATACTACAACATTGTTATTTCTTATATCAAAATATGTCTATGATATACATCATGGAGCACTAGACATAGTGAACCCAGTGACTTGTTCTCATTTATTCATACAGTATAAAGACAAACTATGGTTAATTAATATAGATTTGTTGTGGGAAAGTTCCCATGAGAAAAATGGTTCCTCTTGAAGCATAAAATATTATTGATAACAGCTTTGGAAAATAAAAACATATATTCAACTACAAAAAGCTAAGCCCTCTTCTATCATCATATTATTTCCATATATGAGTATTTACCTACTAAAAAATACGATAATATGTACATAGATGCATAGAAATGCATTTAACATCAAGTAATTATTAATCCAACAACACCATCATTTATTCAAATAATGTATCAAAGCTATGCATCACATACTATCATAACTATACAAGTTCTAAACAAAATATGAGATGAAGTACCTTAGAGAAAGAATTTACAGGACATGTAGTTAGTATTATTAGTATGAATTCGATTAAGATCCATGGATATAGATTTAAATACCTTAACTAGTGTTCTGGTGATCCTTATTTAGGATTTAAAACTCCAGTCCCGTTCATTTCAGGTTCATTCTGGTCCAATTTAGTCTTACATATCAGTCGTAAAACTAAGGTTCGGTCCTTGAAACCGTACCTTAGTTTTATTTCTTGTTTTTTAATCAGTTATATTACTGATAGTCCGAAGGACTGATCCTAAGAATGGACTGTACGGGACCAAATAAATAGAAACTGATAAAACACAAGCCTTAACTATTACAAGATCATATACAAATCGGGTTATACGGCCCTTTAATCTAAATCTGGTTAGGGATAAAGATAATTACGGAGGTCAGGGACAATTTTACGCGTAAGTGGGGTTTAGAGCAGATAAATGTGTGGGATTCTTTTCAGTGTTGATATTCGGTCACAAGCTCAGACCATGGACCAATTTTATTTCGATCTCATATATTATGATATACGAGAGACCGATTTTTTTCTTTTTTTTTTCTAGATCAACCGTCATTGATGTTTTTTTTGTTAACTGGTCATATGGAGTTACACTGATTAAGTATAAGTAAACATTATAGTAATTACTTCATGTGACCTAGGAATCTTCATTGAAGTCCATTTATATGAAGTATATTTCCTTCTTTATGAATAACCAGGGCGCGAACCTAAACACACTGAGTGCAAGATAATAATTTTCCATTGAGCTATGTCGTTCCATCCATTAATGTTTTAATTATATTTTTTTTTAAATAAGATCTTACATAGATTATACAAATCTGGATAACTTTGAAAATCTAAAAAGTACACGATATTTTCTAGAACAAATACTGTGTACATATTACAATTCAGAATAATTCAGATTGAATATATTGAAACAATTTTAAACTCTAATCAACAGTGGGGCTGAGAAGTTGTGATTTTTTTATTTTTCTGTTGCCAATTAATAAGTTTTCTAGTTGAAGTCCTTACAATTCTACATAATACTCGAACATATATACAGGTTGTGGATTTTAACCCAGAAAAGTTTAAGAATACTGTATATCTCAATTTATTTCCAAAATTAATTCAGAAATTCACAAATCTTTTGCTTTTACATGATGGGGTCCATAGAGAAGTGGATTACTCAAAATAAACCACCTCCAACTTCAACCACAGTCGTCAATCTCCCTGAACATGGCAAGGCCTTGATGGGATACGTTGGCCACTGCCTCAAGAATGGAAGCCCACGAAGAGCCACCAATTTTATGTTCCCGTTTATTGGACTCACACTCCAAGACACCTCACACATAGTAGTCCAAGGGACTCAGATCTGGCGAGCTAGGAGACCAAATTTCATTTATACTGAAGGAACAACAGGAAGTCTAAAGTGGGTTTTTTAGTTTCAGAACGATTATGAGTCTTCCTTTCACGTGTTCCCGACCCATACAACTCCTTTAAAGCCTTGACAACATTGTAAAGAGTTGATTTTGGGCACCTTCATATATTTTTATTTTATCATTATTCTTTTATTTTTGAAGAGAAAGCATATAACTTATAAGTATAAAGTAATCCCTAGAACTAGAAAGACAAACAGTAACACAGAGGATTTGTTGCAGAGTTATAAGTGTAAGTCCTTGTTGGACTCGAAGTAGAATTGAGGATCGACATTGGTGTAATTTCTGCATATATAACTGCTGGATATGGATAAGTGTTTGTGTTTAATTCCTCCATCTAATAGCTGCTTGCAGCTAATTTAATGTAATATCATGACAGCTATGCTGCTCTTCTCCCAGCTTTCTTCATTTGGGGATAGAATTCTAATCCTTTAGTTCGACAGTAAAAATGTTACAAGAACAGCATCTGCACTACTTAGTAGAGTTTGATCTCCCTTATTCCAAATATAGCCTTATTTTGCTTTATTTCTCGGTTACTTTAAAATACAACAAACAGACTTCACATCTTCAGCAACGATGATATTTTTTTGATAAAAGACTGACGCCTAGATCCAGTTGTTGAGATTAGTAAAAAATATATTTGTGATGTTATTTCTATTGGAGGATATTGTGTATATTTCCGGTTATATGTATCTGTGTTTTCAAGTATTTATAACATAGAAGAATATTCTAACACTTTGGAGAGTGAATCCTATTTCTTTTTGTTATTGAATTTATAAATAAAATATTGTAGTTAAGAATATCTAAATTATTAAAACAAAGTTTATCTGAATGTTCAGGGAGCAACAACATTATTTCCTTTTTCCAAAAGGCGATAAAATATGTTTGATGCTTTAAAATTTTTATTCTTGTTTCATAATGATAGTACACACTAAAAGTTTTGTTTTACACAGTCCTGAAAATCATATCAGATAGATGACGTACCCCATTGATCATACACCGAAATTTGGTAATTTAATACCCGACGATTTTTTCATTTAATTTACAATAACATTTTATTAAAATGTTTTGGAGGGACAAATAGTTTTAACAAAAGATGCAAAATTAAATTACCAAAATATCTTATTTTATAATTATGTTATAATAAGTTATAAATAACTAATTATTGGCGATTTGGAAAAATCTTCTAAATGTTGGGTTTTTCGGAGTAAATCCGATTCCAATTGCCTGATTTAAACAAATATCATTAACTTTGAATTTTAGCATAGCAATAGATCTGATGGGCTAGTTTAAGCTCTCTATTATTATTATTCACGGAGTTATTTGCTTTCAAATAATTTTCAAAATTTCAAATTATGAAAATGAAGTGACACAATATTTTTTCTCGCTTCGAAATTGAAGCAGTTAACTGATTTTCATTCATTGTATCAATAGAAACTCAGTAGCTAAATAGCAATTATTAATCATTGTTCTTTAATAATTATATTGTTTCAAACCATTTTTTTTTTTTTTTTTTTTCAATATTTATTTTCGACGGTAAACACACGTTCCTTACTTCTTCAACACATGATTTACCAATTATATTTCGAAGAAAACTGTAGAATCTTCCCTTGAGAATGAAACCACGCTGACCTTACAACTATATCTACAACCTGATTGCCACATATTATAAAAAGGAAGTTATGGCGCCGTACCCTGTACTACGTACAGTCATTTTTGAGTGTATCTTAGGATTGTGTATACACTTGATCTAGGAAATAACAATACAATCGGGAAAGAACGTCATTTAAAAAAAATAGGGTATTTGTATTCGAGTTGTATAAAAACGATCTTAAAAAAAATTAAATATCTCTGGCATTTAGGAAAACTCTATACCATTTATAATATGAGTTGAGGACTCATTTTTAACAACGAGCTGTTGATAACGTGGTTCAAGCTCATAATATAAAATACGTAAATGCAACTTGAGAAAACGTTGTTCTTCAATACATTACCAATAAAACTGTTCAGTCCAGGTAACACCCTGCTAATACTAAAGAACTCCTATTAAAAAAAATGATCTTAAAAAGGGTTCTTCAATGCGAGGTGTTATTTTGATATTCAAAGAAAAATTGTATTTTTTGAGATAAATGAAAGGATGTTTATCTATGTAAATGTAAAGAGAAAAATATGGCAAATAATATCAGCCAAATGACCACCACAGGACCGTATCCTTTTTCACCAAATCGCAAAGCGGCTTTTATCCCTCAATTTCACGAATATCTTTGAAATTTTTATGGAAGAAAAAAGTATATTTTATTTTTCAAAGGAAGAAGTCGCAAGCTGTTAAATCAAAGATCTCGGTTTATAAGAATGACCTGTACGGAAAATTTTTTTCCTGTAAAAGAACGATTTAAAAATACATTTTTTTAAAATAAAGATCAACCATTATTCTATTCTAGTCGTCTCCATGAATATATTTAAGAATTATTTCT
The DNA here is from genome assembly GCF_016086655.4 of Lepeophtheirus salmonis. NCBI lineage: Eukaryota > Metazoa > Arthropoda > Copepoda > Siphonostomatoida > Caligidae > Lepeophtheirus > Lepeophtheirus salmonis. The sequence continues at coordinate 55,070,128 of NC_052135.2, forward strand.
AACGCAGAGCACCAATTAAGAGGGGAGCCTGGGTATAGTGGCTTCTGTCCCACATCACCCACTTCTAAAACTGGCCATTATGATAAGGTGTATTACATGGTGCATGGACGTCTAAGCTCATGGAATAATCACGCATCCAGCTTAACTTGTTTTTCTTTATTTCACCTCTTGAAGAAATTAAGTAAAAAATAATTTTTGATCAACCAAGACTTTAAAACTTATATTCAACCTAACTTTTCATAAACTACATTTTAAACGTATTAGTTGAAAAAGACAGTTTGGGACATAGTCATAGGGGTCAATCTTGAACAAAAATCTAGGAAAGGAGAAACTCTTATTTTTTTAAATTTTTATATCATATATTAAGTTTTTAACTTTATTGTACCACGCAACCTTTCTTTAAAAAAAAAAAGCAACAGAAAAAACGGGTAAAATCATCTGGTTGTTAGCCAAATACAGGGTGTCCACGATAAATTGGAACTATGTTAAAATTCAACCTGCTTGATAAAATTGGAATTTGGAGTGTATTTGTTAATATGAAAAAGTTAGACATTATATTAAACAATAAATTCATTCAACATGTCCTCCCTCAGCAGCCACCATCTTCTCCATCCTGCCCCTAAAGGATTTGCATGCCCTGATGATTTACGTGGAATGGACAGCATTCCACTCCCTCGTAATGGAGCCTGGGAACTTTGTGGTGAAGACCGAAGGGACCTCTTCTCTCTCCTTGGCAAGCCACCTGTCATTCTGGACGTTGTAGCTTCTGTCGACAGTCAAATTCTTCTCGTCGGAGAAGAAGATGATTCTTCCTCCATGGCTCTTCAGGTCATTGAGGAGACGCTTACACTTTGGTGAGCCTGGTGGCCTTCATGGATGCCGTGAGGATGTGTTGTTTGGCTATTCGGTATGACCTGTACCTGAGGTCCTCATTCACAGCCTTGGAGACCAGCTGCTTGCTCACTCCACGGTTCTTGGCCAACCTGGACAAGGAAGTCCCCGGCGAAGCCTTGATGGATTTTTGAAGGCCTTCAAGGAAGCGGGGAGTGCGGATTCGGTCACTTCTCATGTTGTGGGCCTTGCGGCAGACCTTCCCCTCAACCTCCCAGCCATTGAAGATCCGGTACACCGTGGTCTTGGGGTAGTTAAGAAGCTTGTAGATAGCAGAGGGCTTGTGTCCTGCGCGAGCCAATTCGAGGATGGCGTCTCTCCTTGCTTGTTCCATGATGACTATTGTTTGTTGTCAAAACAATTGTGGTGGAAGTTATAGTGTATTGTTCACGCAACCTTTTATATTAGTATGATTTAACCCCGAATATCCACATTATGGATCTGGATGAAGTTTAAAGTAGTTCCAATTTATCGTGGACACCCTGTAAGTCAGTAATGCCAATTTCTATTTTAAGTACTTTCAGACAATCATTGTCATATCATTTCAAACAATGGAAAATGGGGAATGTTTAAGGTCTTTAAATCTTCCTAAGAAATTTTAATTTATAAACCCATACTATTTTATAGAATGGTAACATAATTATCGAATGCAGCCGCATTATTATAACTCCTGATCAATACTTGAATGTGTTAGTTGAGGAAACTGAGAACATCAACAATGGTATTTTAATTCATACACATGCCGAAGATGACCAATCAGATCTGTTGACCACAATATGTTCAAAGTACCTGTACCAAAAAATGCCTCCTTCGACGTATGTTCTCGATCCAAAACTATGTGATATTGATGAATAAAAAAAGATGTTGAAGATTTTCCTCAACTGTATTTTTACATTTTTTTAGCAAATCTGAGATGCGCTGCTGTTAATCGCTCATAATGATGAAATGACTGAAGGATTAGTATAGCTTGTTTATGTAAAAAGGCCGGGAAAACATAATATCAAAAAATAATCAGTAAGTCTTTTCATGGTAATGAGAAGATAAAAATTAATTAACAGACCACATTTTGTTGTCCTACCCTGTATACACCGTTGTCACACAGCAGTTGACGTAATTTTACGCGACACTATCACCCTCAAGCAATGAATACTTATATTAACCCAAGTGACAGTTAGTCACACCACCTTGCGAATAATATATACTTTTTTAGTTTGCTCGTGCCCTTTTCTGAGAAAAATCATTCTATCTTTTTTGTGTGTTGACGTGCCACTTATTACATCTTGTCTTTTTTTTTCTAAGAAAAGGGTTATTTGGTTTAATTTTAAATTAAACTCATTTTAAAAAAAAAGGTTTTAGTCTATTCCAAAATAAAGTTATTTGTCCAATTTTGTCACTTAAAACTTTTCTAAAGTTATAATTGTCCAAATTGGCATTTATTTATATAAAAAAAACCATTCTCTCAAAGTTGCTTGAAAGTCTCATACCCTTCCCAAAGATAAATCCTAGTTTCTCTACTGTTAAGATGTGAACATTAGCCTTATCTCATTTGTTTTCGATGATTCTCTGATTTTCTTCTCACATTTGACCCGGTCTTCTTTAACAAATATGTATAGTAACAGAATATAATATTTATTTTTTGCATATCAGATGTCATCATCTAACCCATGACCTAATAATTAGCCACATAGCAGAGCAGATGCACATCCTATTACTAATATAACTAACATTTTGGTATTTTCGTTCATATTTAAAGATAAAGATTTCTCATTTCTTATTCCATAGTTTGTACATCAACTTTAGCTGTACATGGGTAATTTGGGGGAATGTTATTTGAAGTAGATATGTGGTGCATCAACATAAAAACAATCTTGAACAAAAATAAGAAAATCCTAACTTCTTTTTTATTTCATATATACGTACAACCCAATATTTAATAGACATATTTGAGTCAATTATATACCCACTGACTGTTTTTCATACATTCATACAGATAGGCTTAGCTTTACTAATAAGATAGTACCATTTGTATACATGGTAGGGCAGCAAAACGTGGAATGTTAATTAATGATTATTTTCCCCATTACTATTAAAAGGTTTAGTGATTATTTTTTGATATATGTATTTTTCATATGAACAAACTATACTTATCCTTTAGTCATTTAATCATGATGAACGATCAACAAGCAAAAGGCAGCACATCTTTTAGATGCTGGAGTTGATGTTGACCGTTGTTAATATTTTTTAATTTGACCAATATTTAAGAAATGGAAAATTCCTTCCAGGATGTCAGGAAGTGGAAGGAATGATTTAAAGAGGGATACGAAGAATATAAAGGAGGATCCCACTAAGTTGATGAAACATCTCGCCAACGACTTCTCTGTGGCTCCTAGCACCATCTGGAGGGATATAAAGCACAACTTGGGATTAGTTTCTTTCACAAGGATCCCATGTCACCTTTTTACAGTGGGTATGAAAGCCAGGAAGACCGAGCGGCGCAAAAATATCCTCCAATGATTCAATGCAAATTGAAATATGAAATTTTTTCTTGGACAAGAAGATTTTCACAGTTGATCTATTCCACATCCACTGGAACAATCGATGTCTTGTGGAAACAAAAGAAAACGTTCAAGAGACTTACCAGACCAAATATCTGGCCCAAACAATGGTCCTAGGCGTTGTTGTCCTATGATGGAAAAAGATGCTTCCGTTCTTTTTCAAGACTGGACAGAAAATTGGCCAGGAGGCCTACTATAAGGTGCTTAAGTACACCATCTTGCCATGGCTGAAGACCAACTATCTGCAAGGTAACTACGTGTGGACTCAGGACGGCCCCCTCTCACACGTCCGCCAGTGCCGAAAGTTCTGCGCAGATAACATGGCTCGATTGTAGTCAAAAGAGATATGACCCCCTTGCTTACCAGATTTGAACCCACTAGACTTCTCTATATGAGGCACTTTGGAGAATGAAACCAACCAACCGGACCTCACATCCAAATGTGGACTCACTAAATTCATCCATTCATCCATGGGACAACTTGTAAAAGGATTTTGTCGTCAACTCCTGTATGGCCTTCAGGTGATGTGTAAAGACTGTGTTTGATAATGAAGGTAGCCAAATTGATTGAAATTTTTTGCAAAAACCTTGTATACATCTTTTGTCAACATTATTTTTTATGCTACTATTGAAAATATAAGATTATTGATGTACTTCTAAATCCATTTCTCGAGTCCACGTTTTGCTTCTCTATCCTTTAGGTTCATAAAATATTAAAATAGAAAATTGTGCTCTTTTTTAATTACAGCCTGAACATATTTTTTTTATTTCGCAAAGAAATTATTCTTTTATTTTTGCAGAGAGAACAATAAGTATAAAGTAATCACTAATGTGTATAAGACATTGTTGTAATTCTGCGTATATCATTGCTAGTTACAGAGTAGGAATTAGGTGTATTTCTCTCCTTTCACGACTGATTGCAGCAAATCTAATAAAACGTCATGACAGTTAAACTGTTCTCCTCCTAAGCATTCTTCAAATTGGCAGGGTATCCACTATTAATAGAAATACAAGGTTATACCATAACACTTTTCCTACTTATGTTTGACTTCCAACACGCTTTTTAATAAATACGTCATAGAGTATAACTATTACGAAGAGTAGCTAGCTATATCTCGACTTCCTTGACTGTTACTGTTAAAGTATCGCTGCTATAATCGATGACGTCAAAATCTGTCTGTCTTGCCTAGCAATAGGTACGGTACATCCAATTAAAAATTCTAGCAAGCCCAATTACTGGATGGTCTAGCCTTGTATTTCTATTTGCCTTGAGGATACCCACGTTAACTTTTTTTTTGTATACCGGTAGGTCATATTATTTGAATCTATGACCATCGGCACAATGTATACAGAGTACATGTAGGAATAAATGCATTGGTAGGGAAATAGAGTAGAGGGGAGAGAACTGGATAATCATAAAAAGGGGTCATCGCTTTAAGATATACAATTTCAATACTTTTTTTATCATGTTGTCATTAGAATTATTATTCATGACTTGTGTCAAAAGTTGAGAGGGTCTTTGAAATGTTGTGCTGCCTAGTATATAACATACATAAGATGTAGAGATGAGATTTGTATAAGAACGCGGGGACAAACCGGGAGCAAAACATATGGTATTACTGAAATAAGACTATTGTTCATATATGCCGGCTGATAAATGATTTTGGGAGGAGAAAATGAATTACTGCTATAAAGAAGAGAAACTTCAACATTTAAAATAGTATTAGTTCTGGGGAAATATTATAATTATGTATAAATTCATATATAATTATTTTATAATTCTTCTCATTGAGGGAAATATTCACATTATTAAATAATGAACAAAAAAGAAGAAAGAGGACACGCAACAACCGTTTTTCCTTTTCTAATTGGTATACTTAACTTTTTCTTTACAAAGATCCCTTTAACGTTTAATTGAATATAAAAACTAACTTTTGGCATTCTATTTAGTAAAATATCGCTTTAGAAATATAGAGTAACCATTTCTATGATAATGATAACATTTATTTAAATTTTTACTTTTTAAATTTATGTAGTATCAATAACTAAGACTCGTCCCAATTACGTCATTAGAAATAAAAAGAGAGATATATTTATTTAATAAATCTGCTGTGCTTGTGCAGCCCAAGGTGTATCTTGGTCCAGCCATTTTCTTGTTGCCTAACTTTGTTCTAATAACATTTGCCAGGCCTTCTGTCGCCACTTGGAAGCCATTATTGCCTCTAAGGTCAGCTACATTAATGATTAAGAGAGCTCAGACAAACATCTATTTATTGTATTATTTTTGTTCAAATTATATTGTTGATTAATAGATTATATGTTGTTGAAGTTTAAAATTCAAAGTATTCACATTTTAATGGACCACTCGGTATTTTACAAGGAGATAGGGTTAGACAAATGTATACCAAATGCGAACATAGATAGAAGGGGAACAAAAAATGCCAAAAACTTTTAGTACTTCTTCCTCTTTTTTCTTTGTATACTAAGGCTGGGATAATACTAAGGTGACCAACCGTTCTCTTTTTTACATCCTGATACATCAACCAAGGATTTTTCTTATAAATCAATTATACGTATATTTTTATGTGAGTTTCAAGGAGTTAAAATAGATAGACTAAAAATAGAAGAATAATTCAAGAAAGTGTCAATCTAATATCAACTTTTTTTTATTAAAAACACGAATTTGAATTATTTTTAACAAATATATTTTTTAAAATTTCCAAAAATGTCGCACGTGAACACAAAAACAACCTAAAACGATTTTTCTCAAAAATGAGTGTAGATTTGTATTTTTCGACGAATTATCGACAATTTATGAACATCATCAAGTTATTGATATTAACTCTTTGGGTGTGCCGCAAATTGCACATAATTTAGCCGAAATTAATAGTCACAAATCACAAATGAAGAATGAGAAATTCATATAATTTATGATAGCATAACTTAAGTGAAATTAAGTTCGAGTTGGCCAGGGTAATCCCTGTTCTAGATATATTTTTGGGAAACCCTAGTCTATATGAAATTTAAAAAAAATGTAATTTATTCATTTAGTATTTGATGAGCGGAGCTGGTATTTTGTAAATTTTTCGTATCTCTCAAAATATAGATTTGAATGGATAATAATTTATTATTATAAATAATTTGTAAAATTATAATATGAGAAATTCATTTCTACATATTAAATATTGATTAAATCCTACTTAGGATAAAACTTAATTAATTAAACATTTTAATGAATAATGACAGACTTAGAGACTTCACCACAGCCCCTTTCACATTATTATAAAGGAAAATAGTGAACTATTGGATGTCAAAAAGGGACCAACTAATACATAAATCTTTTAAAAATATCTTAACCTAAAATGTATTGAAAATATGTTATTACATCGTAATAATATCCTATTTCCTTATTTTAAACGCAAAATTAACTATTGCAATGGAAGGAACATGTTATTTTCATGTAATTATTCTACCCCTAATCGACCTTAATCGTTCTATAAAAATAGTACAATTTTTAATACATATAACATTCATTTAATTCAAATATGTATTAGTGTTGATCATTTACATAAAGTAGTATTCAATGTAGTCTTTTTAATATATTTGATACAGCTTGGTCAATATTGGTTGTAAATTTTCCATTTTATGTATTAAAAATACCAACTTTGAATCCCCACAATGGCGTTACCTTCAATTATGATGTAATTTATAACGTCAGCGAAAATACTCTATGAAGAAAATTTTAGCAAGTGTATTTAGAGGTTGCGATATTTTATATATTCCCCCCTCCTTCAATCTCTTAGTACTCAAAATTTAATACCATGTCCTTATTTATACTATGTAGCAATGGAATTTACATTAATAATTTCTAAAATATTTGAACAGTTCTGCTCGATCCAATGCTTTCAAATTTTATTTACAAGAATTGAGCAGTAGAATATAAAATTCCTTTTCATAGTTCATGACGTCATCAAAGTACATTTTTTAAAAAGCTTTACGCCATTCCCTCTCTATGCTAGGGTAAAACAATAATATTTGACAGATCGCAAGCTGAGAGAGAGGCTCTGCACTTTGCAGTCTGCAGCAGCTAGGGATTCCATTTGCATTTGTTGTAATTATTAGTGAACCTTGGATTGATGTGGGCAAGAAGGAGACGTCAAGGGACGGATCCCCTGACCTGCCTACTCTTGGAGACGCTTCCTCCGTTATTCAGCGTGTGCCTCATTACATCTCTCTCCTGGGCCTCCTACTCTTTGACTCCTCCCGAATATGTTCCACTCATTCTCCTCTTCCAAATACAAATCATCGCGCAGTGTATCCAGTTCCATCGATACGCCTCCATTGTTCCCACGAGTGCAAAGAACTTTCCGGGCTACGTGCATCGCTACCCATCCCTAACAGGTTTGACATTTGAGGCTCCTCTTGATGCCCATCACTATGGGCATGGTTCAATATCTTGCTCGTACTTCATATCTTCTGGAACTTGGAAACAGACAAAGCGGAGTGGGGAATTCAATCCTTGCAACTTTTTACTTATAAGGAAAGAACTTACGACGCGAATTATATAGGATTTGAAGAAGGAGGAGAGGATCTCGACTCTTTCGTGAAATAAGAGTTATTAATTATTAGTTACACATAGTGTGATCTCCTCCAGGCTCATCCCTCAGTCCTCGGATCGACTCCGAGTCCATTCCTCCCTGACACTTTATAAGAGACGAACTTACAACCTCCTCCATTTACTAATACCTTTAATCTACTCTCAAGATCATCTGAAGCGCTATTTGTCCACATAAATTTAAACTCTTATAGGTTATTCGGACAAATAGCAATTAGGAGGATCTTAAAATGTAGATGGAAGGTCTTATTATGTGAAGGAGGTTGTGAGTCCGTCTCTTATAAGATAATCATGGATAAGGGAATCGTAGTTTTGTATAAGTAACATTGGTCATTACAATTACCAAATTTAGATTGATACGAAAAAATCATTTTGATCGATTACATGGGTATTATGTATTGATGAGTAATATAACTGTTGGCATATGCCACATAATACTTACATTATAGTAATTTGAATTAAAACAGTCCAAAATTATCCTCATTCTATATACTTTAATTTAAAGTTATTTCTCTCATTTTTTGGTTGCAACTTGTACAAAACAGACTAAAGGATGTCCCATGATCCTCTTCTCCTAATCTTAATATATAATACGCGTTGCTTTGTTTTGTGAAGTGTTTTCCTTATTCGTAAAAGGTTATGATGATTGAATTTCCGCTGTCGCTGTCCCCAATTTCCAGATAGAAAGAGATAATATTATAAACAAAATTGTAAATCATATCCGTAATGGACTAATTACTAATAATAATACAATGATTTCAGGACGCAAAGAAGAGACACAAACCACCAAGTGGGAGGAATGCGAATCATGTGACATGCATGTTCCTATAAGCTCCAGACACTGCTCTCATTGTCGTAAATGCATTCGACTCAAGGATCATCATTGTTATTTTCTTGGTGCTTGTGTAGGAAGTCATAACAAACGATTTTTTCTCGCATTTGTTCTCTATGCAGCCCTTGGCTCCCTCTTTGCAACACTTGCTATACTCAATGAAATGAGTATGAATCGGAATCTTTTTTCTTGGGATGGATTTTCCCTCTTTCTCCCTGTTAACATTGCCATGTATTTCTATGGTCAATCTAGTAGAATTGAGATATTCTATGTTAGTCTTCTTAACTTTGGGATTGGAGCTTTTCTCTTCACTACGTTTATGCTCTTTGTGGGAGTCTATGGAATGATTATGGGTATAAACTTCTTTCGCCGCAATAAAAAAAGAGAAAATAAAATCCTTCAAGAAGAAGATCCGCTTGAAATCAAAAATACTTATTCAGATGTCTTTGGGTCCTGTGGATGGATCGTATTTTTAATCCCATTTACTCCCTTTTCATTGCCCCCTATAGAGCCTGGATATCGACGGATCATTACATATAATAATGATTTCGTTTTGAATGGAGTCGTGACTCACTGTGACACTCCTCCTCATAGTTAACTCGTACTCTAATTTATTTTTTTAAATCATTTTACCTAATTGCAATTATTTCTAGTCATTTCATATATGGGATTATTCATTTATTGTCTCCCCTAGTTATAGCTCTTTACTAGTCGAATATACTCTAGTATTTTCATTTTAATAGAATTTCTCGTTTACTCGTTGTTTTATCCTCCCCCCGCCGCTTTGAATGCCCACTTGTACAAATCTTCATTATATTTATTTGTCATTAAACATTATTGTCAAATCTATTGTTAAATAAACTTTTTCTCATGTTTTTTTTTTTTTTCCTTCAAAAATCTAGTCATTCCCTTTCAATTTTTATTTATCTTACATTCCAGATGAGACCTGATAAAAAGAAAACCCGACATCATGACTCTCAAAAAAGCAAGAAAAAAGCATTAGAAAAAGCTGAAAAAGCATCGAACAATAATAAAGCAACTCCTCCACAGAAATCTAAGAGGGACTTACCGCCTCCACAACCTGAGCCTCCTAAAATCACCAGCAATTGGACGAAGCTGGAAATACCCTCTGATGATGAAAATGATTACGAGGATGAAGATTGGGGTATGACGGGTCCTAAGTTTGACTTTGTTATGGAAAGTGCAGATAAGTCGCATAGTCATTTTCGAACCAAATCCGAAAAACTGTGGGAGGAAGAGCATGCCAATTTTACGTCAGAGTTTTTTGATTTGGATATTGAGAGACTCGATAAAGCACTGTCTTGTGTTCCTTTAAATGAAATACTTGATATAGACCCTTCGGAAATATCCGTGAGTCTTTTTCTTTATCCATTTTGTCCCTTCATAGAAAAAAAAATGATTTTTTTGTTAATAGGAAAAATATGTGCTTGAATTTAAAAAGGCTGCCGAAGATCGCCTTAAATCCTATGAAGAAACCTATATGGCTGAAAAAAGAGATGATGAGGACTATATGAAAGGATTATCGATGGGAATGGATGAAAAATCAATGCTAGACAAGCTATGCACAATTACTTTAGATGAAGCCTCATCATCCGTAACTAAACCGCCTAACTTGAAGGGAAGTCCGTTTAATCATGTCATAGACGAGAAAAAAGATACTCAAGAATTAGAAGAATGGTTGGATGACTTTTTAGCAGACTAAAATATTGAATATTTCTCATCACTCAAATTACAAACTGATATCATTTACTTTTTTGTAGTTATTGTTCGTTCTTCCAGTATTTCAATTATTCTATTTATTCAGAATATACGATATTTTATAATTTTTATATTGGATTATTACAAGCCTACAATTAATATAAAGGATAAGGGTCAGTGTCCGAAACTTATGTTACTAAAAGTAAGAGCAAAATATAATACGTACTGATTCATCTCTTCAAATATCCTATTGCACTGCCATGTCATTTACCACGCCATAAAATTGCTTTAATTTTTCTATTTTTCAAAGAAATCAAAATATAACTCATGATTAAAATATGTTTAAAATAAGAGAAATTATCTGATGTCAAATTCATTATTTTTTGTAGAATGTGAGACATTATTATATAACCCGGTTTTATATGAGAACAACATGATCTTAGAATGGCAAACACTCGTTTTAGTAGCTTGACAACTTCTCTCGTTCTTATTCAGTACTCATTAGTATTTTATTTGCAATGACAGTCTCATATGTCTCATAATTAATTATTAGGGAATTTATTGCTATCATGATGTGAATGATTAAATAAGAGGTTAGAGTTAGTATTATTGAAATCAGGCAATTGTTAAATCATTATTATTTATACATAATATTGATGTAAGAGGGTTTCCTCTTTAAACGTAATGCAGAGCTCTATTATAGGTAGAGCTTTCTAAATAGTGATATATCCTTGAAAAACGGATGATATTAACTCTTATTGTAGCTTTATTTCCATGTGCCCTCTCTCTTTCTCTAACTATACCAGGAAAAAAATAACGAAATGAAAGTCTTCCTCTTTTTTTGTTTATGCAGTATTTTGATGTGGAGGTCTCTTAAGGCCTTTTCCTCCTCCCTATCCCTGGCCTTCAGCTACATGGTCACTAATACTAAGTAAAAGGTAATTACAATGTTTGCAAACTCTTCTTAACTTTCATACACATGCATCCCCATTACGAATATTGAATAGAATATAATAACGACAATGTGTTGAACGTACGCAGAATTGTGTTAAATTAAAAAAAGAAGGAAAAACCAGGACACGTTTGTATGTCACAGCGCATAGAAGGAGGAAAGAACTACGCAACTGAACTCAGTGGTGAATGAGAAACTATAAAAACGGGGTGAATCCGGATAACAGTTTTTCATTCACATTCATTACTCTCATCGATTCATAAGTCATTTAATTAGTAGTGTGTGCAATAGAGTCCTACTATGGAATTCAATACGGATGAATATATTACAACCCGAACTCAGGGAATTGCTTCCTCCGGTAAAGTTGTTGCTCGTCATACTAAGGGAAAATCTTTTTGCCACACGTCTAAAAGAATTTTTTTACGTGTTTTCGTCTACGTCATAATTGCCTCATTAATATAATACGAAACGACAATGTTTATTGAAGGCACATCAAAAATGTTACTACACATAATTTGTATATGATGATATCGTAAAGTTAAGGATATTTTTGGAGCAAAAGTGCCTTTTAATAGTCCTCTATAGTAATTCTATTTATAACTAAATGAATCAATCATACATAGAGACAAGAAAATTTCTTTAATTACTCTTCTATATTTTCGTATTTTATTCATGGAAGTCTTTCAAATGAAACATATACCAAATAGTTCCAACAAATATGGATATATACATTTTATAATGACTTAATTTGAGATTTAACAGTTGCTTACTTGAACCTAACAAATAATTGTTTTTGACGTTTAGGAGTTAAATTCAAAATGATTTATTATTTCTTTCTCCATAAAAAAAATACAAAAAATGAATCATGATGCTTAATCATGAATTTTTACTCCTCCACTCTTTCTAACTTAATTATATAATTGTAAAGTTATGAGACGAGGTTTATGTTCACTTAAAAATATATTTTATTTAATAACGTAATATTTTTTTCTCTTCTCATAGGTTTGGTGGATCAATATTCAGATGGAAAGGCAGCTAATGTATGGGAAATATACATTGGTCAAACAGGGAAACGAACAAGTCTCTACAAGAATTTCTTAGTAAATTTACTTCGCGAAAAGAACTGCAAAAACGTCCTAGATGTTGCTTGTGGAACTGGGTAAGTTGTTTTTATTAGTACTATCAGTTCTTTATCTATTTTGAACATACAATGTTGTCGGATAAATTAATAAATTATACATGGTGGACAACGTATTGATTTTCAATACAGGATGAATGGATCAAAGGTCATAAACTCTTATTTTTGAAGTATCCCAATTTTTAAAATATGTCTCAATTTTTAAATATGTTTAGATTACTTTTTTTTTATAGTTAAAGTTAATGTTATCTTCCAGAATTGATTCAGTCATGCTATTAGAGAACAACTTTGCCGTAGTCTCTTCAGATGCCTCAGATCATATGCTTAAACGTGCAGGTGATGTACGTTGGAGACGACGTCATGAAAATTATTTCAAAGATTGGGGTAATGACAATATTGAATTTGAAAAGATATTTTATTACAGACTATAACATTTTAAATAGATATTCAAAACATGGATTGGCTAAATCTAAAGGAGAGACTTGTTCGACCTGCAGGAATAGAACAATTTGATGCTCTCATATGTATGGGTAACTCCTTCGCTCATCTCGAAAATGATAAGGATCAACAAAGGGAGGCTATGAAAAATTTCTATCATATGATTAAACCTGGAGGCATTCTTATTGTTGATCATAGGAATTTTGATCGAATCATTGAGATTGGAAAGGCTCCCATGAATAACATTTATTATAATGTAATTATGATCCATGAATTCTTTGTAACACATTGAGTTTTTATTTATTTCAGTGTGAGTATAATATTGACATCAAAACAATCATTGTCTACTATGAAGCTGAACCTGCTATGGTTTTATTGGACTACAATATTGATATTCCTGACAAGTCCATTGACGGGTAAGGATCTCGATAAGGATAACTGTGTAAATTTGACTTTTCTTTTTACTCTTATTTAGAACCTTTCGTCTCAGATATCATCCACATAAGTTAAGGGATTTTACAAAGCTTCTCACAGATACTTTTGGTGAGAATGCTCCTCATGATATCTTTGCAGACTTCAAGCCATTGAATGAACTCCAAAATCCAACACATTATATTCATGTCATCCAAAAACTTTAATGCAATATTATTATTTTTTTAATATACAAATATGGATTATATGTATATTAAAAAAAAAAAGTTAAAAACTAATTGAAGTCAGCTTCTTGTATTTTTTTTTTTTTTTTTGCAAAATTGTCATCCCAATACTTCATAGTGTCTGAACTCTCTGTTAAAAGTTTATAGTACTCAAATATTTTCTTAAATGAGATCCGCTCTGATAATGATTTTTGTTTAAGGAGCAATTGTACATTTTATCATAGCTATATTTTTATCTAGACTGTCCATTGTTTAAATATATATATGTATATATTTCTACTTAAATTACTGTATTTTATTTTATTTATTGACTAATGGTAGTACCTAGTATTGCCAAAAGTTTTTAAACGTCGACGAACATACAAACTTTACTTAAATAATATAGATATGATTTATTAATAAAATCCTCACAAATCCTCTGTGTTACCAAGTGGTCAATTAAAATCTGAACACTTTGAATTTTAAACTTCAACAAGATTTATTAATTAACAATAGTATTTCAACAAAATTAATAATATTGAGCCACCCTATGCAGTAATGATGGATTCTAGGCGGCAGAAGGCCTGGCACCCGCTGTGTATGTAATCCTCTGTCATGGCGTCCCAATACTGGCTGATAGTGGTCTTGAGGGTCTCAGTGTTTGGATGAAGGACATTGTAGGTCTTCCCCTGGACATGCCCCGAAAAGGTGTAGTCAAGGGTGTTGCCATCAGGGCTGAAGGGGGTCAAAAGTGTCAAAAAAGAGTTCAAAAGAACTTAAACACTCATTCTAAAGAGTCTTACAATGGAGGATATGGGTTTCTTTCATTGCTTGTGTCAAAAGTGGTATCTCTACCCTCATAAGGCTCTTTCCACCCACTTTTTTATAGCTCTTTGGACAGTTTGGTGTGAAACCCCGAGATCGCTAGCATGACCCTAATGGACTTGACTCACCCAACTACTTCTAGTGAGCAAATGGAAATTCCTCATCACGTTCAAGTGCCCTTTTCTCGATTGGTACGTAAGCTAGAGAGATCAAGTTTTTTTTGTTTTTTTATAACTAATTGCTTATGCTTTAATATATCAAAATATGAATTAATTACAATCCCTTGACTATCATTAGTTATTGAATTAGTAAGTGTTCAGATTTGGAAGGACCACCCGATAATATCTGTTTCTCCTGATCATATTCGCACGCAGTGACTCAATACATAAATGTTTTCTTGTCAAGAATGAAAGAAAAATTATAACAGCTTGAGAAAATAAAAAAAATAATGTTGCCAACAACAACAAAACTTATACGCTAAAAAATGCTTACGATTTAGGATACTAAATATATGTAGTATCACAGAAAAATGATACCTATCCAGAAAGAAAAACTTTGTTTTATTATTATAATTATACACTGGATTTTGAAGTAGATGAGATCCCTGATTTTTCAATATGGTGCCTAGACAAAATTTCAAAAATAATCACTGAGGGGGGGGAGGGTTTTTTAAAAGTCTCCGTTAGTGAACATTCTTTTTAAAATCGGTTAGTGAACTGGTTATAAAAGAAACCATAAAAATTATACGTATTTAATTACATGATAAATAGTTGAATGATTACTATAGTTACATCATTTATATTTTCTATTATTTTTTTAACTATTCCATCCATTTAGCTCATATCTACTAAAATCAATTAAAAAGCTAAAATTATTTATATGAATATAAGACATCGAGAAAAATAGGTCCTTCTTTAAAATTATCTGTACTAAATGAGATTGGCTTTTTAACAAGACATGTTTTTTTATTCTTATAGTCAAAACATTACATTTTTGTTCAAGTATGAATATATTTATGAAATATTCATGAGTTTATGCGGATTTTGGGAATTAAATTAGTTCATAAGTTTTGATGAGATTCCGTGTATTTTTATAAATATATCTGTAGTACCTGGCATTGACCTGAGTAATTAGGCACTGGCTAAGATATAACTTTTTTTTTTAAATTTATAGAAGAAATCCTTAGTGTTACTCTCCGTTTTTCATGAGCACACTCACACTTAACTACTCAATAAATAATAATTATATCAATTCATATGATGTTTTCCCTCTTCGAGAATAAAAAAATAATAATATGTTAGGATGACTGATAAATGATGACCTAAAAGAAGAATTATCGCTTATCTTTGGTGTCAATTGTTATATAATGCATAATAAAATGAATATATATGAATTGAAATTATAATATATTTTCTGCACTAATACTATTTTCAATGTAGAAGGTTATCCTCCTTATAGCAGTAATTCATTTTCTCCCTTCCAAATCATAAAGTAGACAGCTGATATGCACAAGGGTCTATATTCAGGTGTACCATATGTCTCGCTCCAGCCTTCTTCTCGCGCACTTACAAAAAATATATATCAATGATAAAAATCCAGTATAAAATGGGCATCTAAAAAAAAGAAACCAAAAATCAGCATGGTAACCCAGATATTTTGAAAAATGATTTGCAGAAGAGAAAGAATAATGCTCATGACGTTTCGTTAGATCAGCGAAATCAGTTATGACAACGAAAGAAGGTGAAAAAAGGGTATAAACATTTGCTAGAATGACTCAAATGTCGATCCCAAATTCTACTTTGAGTCCAAAAAGGACTGACAATTATAACTCCGTATCAAATTCTCAGGGTTACACTCCGTCTTTTATCAGCATATATGAATGTTCAATCAGATGTTGAATTTAATTAAATCTATTTATGAAAGGATGTTTCTTCACTACTCAGGAATAAAATAATAATGACACCTGCTAAGATAAACAAAATTCATTCTTCAGATTACCAATTTAAAAAAATGGGGCAGCTTCAAAAATCATCGAATTTACATCACTGCTATAAGTCATGTAAGATAACAATAAATAACATGAATATTGCGGGGTGTGTAGTGCATATAGCCTATATGTACTACACAACCTGCAAAATTTTATTAACATTATTGCATTGTTATTTCTTAGATCAAAATATGTGTATATCATTTACATCATAGAGCACTTTATACTGTGCATCCGGTAACTTGTTTTCCTATATTTATACAGACAAACTTGGCTTTATTAATATAGATAAAAGCTACAATATTACATTTCCTTACTTTGAAAAACTAAATAATCCAAGAAATCAAAAAGAATGACAAAGAACAGAGGGTCAAAAGAAAGCCTTCCAATTATTTATGAGTTCTAAAAAAATATCGTAGTTAATTTTTGTAAACGATCAAAATGTACAACACGATCATTTAGGATTAA
The DNA here is from genome assembly GCF_016086655.4 of Lepeophtheirus salmonis. NCBI lineage: Eukaryota > Metazoa > Arthropoda > Copepoda > Siphonostomatoida > Caligidae > Lepeophtheirus > Lepeophtheirus salmonis. The sequence continues at coordinate 55,087,182 of NC_052135.2, forward strand.
ATGAGTCAAAAAAGATTTAGAACTCCTCTTTTAATGTAATGATTAAATTAAAGGTCACAAAAGAGGTAAATTTTGTTTTTGCCGAATGCCATACAATTTAATTTGTTGGCCTGGATTTGTCAAAACCATGTTTTTCTCATGGATACGTTGTATGTTCAAAAGTTAATAGTGAAAAGCAAAATATATATTTATTAACGTAAGGCGGAAGTAAAGAAAATATTGTTTATAAAGAAGTCCTTTAGTATGTCGATAGTTTTGAATCCATTTTTAAAAGTTTCTATTAAATTTTTTATTTATTTTTATAAAACAATTATAATTTTTAAATAGATGCTTAAACTTGGACAAAATTATTCGTAAATTTTATGAAAAATATGACATTTTTCAAGTAGGCTTCACGATGAATGTGGGGAACAAAGGCCTTGAAAAAGTTTATGATATAGTTTAACATATGTCTCAGTGCAAGGCAATGTCAAGGGCGTCTGCAAGGGGGGGGGGGCTGGAGGGCTATAGCTCCCCCAAAATAAATAAATTTTTGCTTCTTACTACAAAATTTAATATTTAATTTTTTTTTACAAAAAATTTAATTTTCTGTGCATAGCTACTGAATTTTAAAATTTTCTCCAAAAAATTTATATTTTGTAAACGGATTTTTGGGAATAGCTATAGATTTTTGATTTTTTTTTCGAAAAAAAATGATATTTGAAATGTCCCCCCCCCCACACACAAAAAAAAAGAAGATATACATATAATCCTGTGTACGCCCCTGGTTTTCCTCTAGTTTTAAATATGGTAATAATAAAGAATAAAGTAGTTACTGATTAATATATAGATTCACTCGTAAATGCAAATTCAATACCTAAATTTAAAAGTCTCAGAAAAAATGAGTGAGCTCCACGCCTCGCTGACTTCATACAATGGTCCTGATTATACATAATATTAAATATACTTCCAAAGCAAATTTTTGAAGTATGGAATAGTAGTATTTAAACATAATCTTATTCTCAAGGCAATCAAGGCATACTTGTACTAGAAAAAAATAGTATTTTTTTCGAAAATATTAAATATTGTTTCATAAAAGTGAATTTCCTGGTAATTAAAGTTAATTTAAACGCATTTTATTCATTCTAACTTAAAAGAATTATACTTTCATTGGTATTTCTAAGATTGATTGTAATATAACAAAGCTGATAAGTGGGTAAGTTTGTATACTAGCGCATTCTTTGGGGATCATGGAACGTTCATTTATGAGGCAAATATAAAAAGTTAGATACATTATAAATAAGTTATATTTGGCTACATTTAATCATTATTTATCCTGTATATTTGATTTACCAATTTCTTTCCACATTTTTTATAAATGTGGAACCGTCTACCATTTTTTGTAGTATTTAAAATAACCCCTACATAGTCATAAAAAATGTATGTATTTTGGGCATGATAAAAAAGAAGAAACCGAAAATCAACATACTAACCCTAACAATTTGTGCAATGTTTTGGAAAAGTGCAGCTTAGCTGTCATGACGTTTTATTAGATCTACTACAATCAGCTGTGACGATGGAGAATGGGGAGAAGGAAATTAAGAAGGACAATGGCAAGAGTTACTCATTATGCCGATTCTTAATTCTACTCTGAGTCCAACAAGGACTTACGATTATAAATCTACAACAATTCCTCATCTTGTAGGAAAGTAAGTTCACTCCTGCGGAGTTTAATAGTAATACCAACAGGTGAGGGGGAAAGGGAAATCATTCTTCAGATTACCAATTCCAAAAAAAGGGACGAGCTAAAAAATACAACAAATTCTCATCACTCTCCCCATTTATAGAGTTGTATGTCCCAGGAAATGCACTATTTTACTTAAATAATGACGTCATGCATTAATCAATTATTCTTAATAGTATTTATTGATCGTAACTTATAATAACTATTTGGCCAAAGGCAGGGAAATAGTAGTATTTTAGGGGTTTAAATCAGAACTTCAGAGTCGGTGTCAGTACTTTGTTTGGTGGAGACGGAGTCCGAAAATTCCAGCTACAAAAATGATTATAATTGATCTAAATGAAATTTATTTTTATCTAAGGATTACTTTGAGATTTCGTAAAGTTTTTTTCTTAATGGGTATAAATTATAGGGGAATTAGGTACAATTGATTTATAAAACTTACAAGTCAACTAATTTACAAATTTACATTACAAATTTCCAGCATGCTCTATCCTCTATACAATCGCAATTCCCGAAGATCTCTAAAGTCTAAATTATTACATTGCATAGAGCATAGCCATTAGCCATGCTAGTTCATTACTTAGCCTTGTCAATAGTCAATGTCATCAGTTAAAGTGTTACGTGGCAGTGAGAGGTTGTTTGTATTGTTTTCCTCGGTTACGAGTACATAAATTATGTTCATAAACTTATGAATGTATTACCAACAGATAGCTTTTGATCCATGGCTTTTGTTGTTCTTCTCGTTAAATTCTAAATACTTTTTCTTCATTCCTGGCACAATTATTCACTTCATATAACTAATAACTATCTATAGCTATAAATTAAATCTATATTTATAGTCTCCTTACTAAAATGACGGAATAATACTGATATATGCTATAAAATATATTATTAAAAAATTGTGTTTTAGAGTCGGAGTTGGACATTTTATGTAACGGATCCGCAGTCCTGGTTCAAATCAGAGTTTCCACAACAAGGCATCCTTGAAATCATTGGTGTTGCATCCAATCATCGTCTTAAATTCTTCCTACTCATCTCCATTAGAAGATAGAATTAGTGACTTTGGAAAGCATTCGGGTCCTCTAATGTGTAACCTTTTTTAGTATTTTGGAGCACAAGCAGTTTCACTTTATGCATTCAAATGATAGAAATTGTGTATTATTATTATTGGGTTTGGGTCTTCAAGCTTGCCCCTGGTAAATCCTGGTTGTTTACATTCCTAGTAAAATATAAACCGTAGAAGTAATGTTATTATATTATATAACTCTCAACAACGACGATCAAATGTTTGTTTGTTAAAGTCTAAACTTCACGAATATTTTGTGCTATTGAGTGATAAATTAATGTCTTACAAAATATACTCAAAAATATAATTTGAAAATTAAAATACGTAGACATGAAAATACGACTCATATTTGTTTATAATAACCCTTGTGAGAAATGTGTTTGAGTGTCAGTTATTTACAACATGTGGTATATTCATAATATTTGTATCGTAAATCAACCCTCAATTGTATAAATTAGTAACCCCTAGTTAGAACCCATACAATTTCATAATGTATCAATATTTTTTGAAAAATAAATTCACCTTGGAAAGGAATTATATGTTTATTGGCATTTTACCGTATAGTCAGATTATACATAAAGGCGTTTTGTTTTTCAACTTTTTTGAATGTCGATTACAGCTAGTGCGGAGAAGGCATTGTCCTAGGAGGTCATCTATAAGTCGCACATTTCTATCAAATTATGAAAAGAGACTAACACCAGATGCGTCGGCAGACTTATATTTTAGGGGGGGGGGAGGGGTACAGACCCTCCAGCCCATCCCCTGAAAGAGCCCTTAAAAACACTACACTTAGTAAATAATAGGAAGATATTTTTATTTAATTTGCATTAAATAATGTTAGCAAGTTTTTTTTTAATTATTATCCCTCAGAACAAAAGAAGAGAAAAAAGTTAGAAAACTTTGATGATCAGCTTATAGCGTGCATAATTTTTTTTTTTTTTTCTCATTTTCAGAAAGAAAAGATCTAAATTTACTTCTGTTATTCTCACTCTTTGTCCCGTTGGGTAGCTTTAGAATTTTTTTATATTATAATTACTTTAGGTCAGAATAGTGTCTACTAAAGATACTTTATGGGAAAGAGGAGTCATGTACATTGTACATCTATCAAGAATGTTAGTTTTTCTTATTTCTGATTCGTCTAAAATTCTGTATATGCACTTTTTCATCTCTTTCGGAGTTCATTATTATATAACGTCTTTTGAATTATATATACGTACCGCACCGAGGGTAAAAGCATAACAAACCATAAGGATCGTAGGGCTTAGCGAATCGAACTGCGGTACAACTCCGTACTATTTATATCTTTTGTCATTTTTTTAGACATACTTTTTTCTTATCTTTTATAAGAGCGTTTTCCAATAAGAGGTGTTATTTTGAATAGCCCGCTATTTGGTAGATACCACTTTTAAAACTCTAATTTGTATACATTTCACAGGTAAAAGCAAACCCATTAATAAAAATGGAACAATACAAGCTTCAACAATGCATTGAAATGATTAAAATTCACTATAAAATGGGGGAAACCTGGCTGAGACACTTCGTAAAAATAAAACATTTTTGGGTCGTCGTGAAGCACCTTTTCAGACCACAATACATAAATTTATTGCTGAAAAACCTCTCCATCCTCAACGTGTAACTGTTTGGTGCGGTTTATGGTCCAGCCGGGTCATTGGACCATACTTTTTCGAAAATGAAGCTGGAGCAACAGTTACGGTGAATGGATTGCGCTATCAAGAGATGATTAATGATTTTTTTATGGCCAAAATTGGATAGTATTGATCTGGACAACGTTTACTTTCAAAAAGATAGCGCTAAATGCCACATAAGTAACGAAACCATGGTTATTTTACGGGAAAAGTTTTCGGACCGTGTTATCCTTTGAAGAGGTGGTCGCAATTGGCCATCGAGATCTTTTGATTTAAAACCTTGTGACTTCTTCCTTTGGGGCCACGTGAAAGATAAGGTGTACACCAATAGTCCAGCGTCGATTCAAGACCTCAAAGATGGAATTCGTGAAACTATTGAGGGCATACAACTGCCACTTTTCAATTTAGTGATGGAAAGTGTCATGAAAAGGATACGGTCCATTGAGTTAGCTGTATAAGTCATTTGGCTATTATTGTTTTCCATTATTAATGGCATACCTTTTTATTTACATTTGAATAAACATCTTATCATTTATCTCAAAAAATGCAATGTTTCTTTGAATATCAAAATAACACCTTCTATTGGAAAACTCTTTACATTAAAGTAGTCAGGGAATATGTGTACAACATTGGAGACTTATAGATCTACTTTTTCTATAAAAAAATATCCTTTCAATAGAATGAGATGCTAAAATATGTAAAATATTTCCTTCGGATATTATGGACCAGTAAACTTTTCATAGGGCAAGTTTTTTTTTTTTTTGACTAGCCCTCTTGGCAAGTGGTTAACTTTAAAGGACGTCAATCCGTGGTTATATGTATAAAATCATTTATTTTTACAGTCAATCAGTTACTTTGAGTTACATAAATTATTAATTTATAACCAAAAAAAAACTCAAAAAACTGGATTGAAAACAAAAGTTCAAAATCTTTGATTTTCGGAAAAAACAACGAAACATTTATGTTCTTAGAAATGGACAAGGACTCCAATCTTAATCAATCAGATCAATTCATTTTTAAAACTATCTATATCAGGTTTTGTAACTTATATTACCAGTCACTCACTTAAATATTTTTCTAGGATTTTTCACGCATGGAATTTTCGCCCTGGGAACTTTCACCCTCATATATATATTATGCCAAAAATATATCTTCTCACCAAGGTTGTACCCTTATCGGTCTAGTAGTTAAAACGCTTCCGGTTCTTGAACTGCTATAAACGGAACCAACAAAAGTTGAACCGATAAGCAATATATTGCTTATCGGTCTCGGTTCTTGTGCTTTTGTTTCTATATAGAATGTATGAAGAAAATAAAATATATATTATAAAAAATGAATGAACTTGAATCAATAAGTTTTCTGAGGGTTTGTTGTGTGTGTGCAATTGCAGTGTTTTCCAATGATTTTTTACGTTGCCAAGTGGATGCAGTTGTATTTGAGTTCTAAATAGCTAGACACTTTTTATGGATCTGGAAAAGTGGTTTTAGGCACCAGGCAATTTTTGCATAAATTAAAGGGGAATAATGTATCCAGATCCCCTACTAAGCTTGCCGGGGCCCTATAATAACTATAATATTTCTTAAGTTAAGGTTTTCAAACTTTACTAAGCCAAGGCCCCCTTACAATAATACATTTATAGCTGAGGCCCCCTTTATACGAAAATGTGTACTATGTATGTGTTGACTGAAAGCAATCCTCAATTTTCCATCTTCCTGTGCCCCATCACGGCCCACTTTGAAAAATGAAAACCATTGTCTTATGCAACCTTCGTTTTCGGGGGCCCTGTTGGAACTTGGAGCACCATGCAATCTACGTTTAAGGCAGCTGCGGCCCAGTTTCTATATCATTTTCTGGGCCCAAATTTTCTAGCGGCGACCCCCTTGTTTTAATTGGTTCTTACAAAACTGAGCCTGTATAAAAAAGAAACGAGACCGGAACTAAGACTTATAAACCGGAACCAAGAACAAAACTGTAGAAATGAAAGAATTGATACGAAGACCTATCGAACAACTCAACCTGAACCGGGCACAACCTTGCTTTTCACATATAATTTAAAGTTGTTTTAAAATGGATCTCCCTCATCTTGAAGTAATTTCTAATGCATTTTTGCATTCATTCTAGAATATACCATGCTAACCAATGGAGATAACTTCTCGCTATTTGACAGTAGGTAATTCGATGAGAATTGTCTATTAATTTTTGGGGCAGAAAGTGAGATTCTTGACCTCGTTAATTACATGTATTAAGATTGCGACATAACTATCAGATGTTGCCCATATTATAAGCCTATTTAAATAAATGCCTTTATAGGGCAAACGTGTATCAGAGGCATCTGCATGAATATTTCTTTTTCTTCTTTTTTTTTTTTTTTTTGGGGGGCTTGGTTTTTGAAATTTTGAAAAAAAATCAGAATAAATAAATTTTTTTGAAAAAAAAATTGAAAAATTAGAAAATATTTCAAATATTGATTTTTTTTTTAAAAATTCACAGCTATTCACCGAAAATATTAATTTTTTTAAATTCACAGCTATTCACCAAAAAAATTAATTTTTTAGAAAAAAATTTCAAAAAGTATTTTTCAAATATAAACTTTTTAAAATTTTTCAATTTCAGAAATCAATTGCTATTCACCAAAAATTAAATTTTTCAAAAAAAATAGAAAAATTAAATTTCAAATATTAAATTTTATAGGAAAATCATTTTTTTTTCATTTTGGGGGGGATCTTCAGCCCTCCAACACACCTCCTGCAGACGCCCCTGTATCTTACTCGTCTTTTTGCGTTACTTCCATACAAATCGCCTTAGACATATTGCCGCCTTTTCCTAGAGCTGAAGATACTAAATGAAGGTCTGGAACAGGAATCCTTAATGATTAATTCTGAGGAGGTCCAGTTTAATTCATTTGATATATATAGTTGTCTATGTAAAAAAAGAATAATAATTACAAAGGACTTTAAGACCGAAAATAAGTGCGAATATACATTTATCCGATAATATATATATGGGGCAAAAATTCCACAGGGAGAAAGTCCCGGTCGCAAATTTTCCAATAACTGTTAAATCATTTACCATAAAATATCATTTATGAAGTCAAACATATCAAGAGTGCTCAATTTAAAAATATGTATTATGCAAATCAATCATGTTTACTTAAAACTGTTTTTCCTTCTTTTTTAATAATATTTATGTTGTTTGACAGTCATTTGACGAAAAATAACCTCTTAAAATATTTAAAAAAAAATAATATATATACATTTTTGTTACAAATAATCATTTGATAAATTAATTTGTATGTCATGGAGAGATTTGTCTCCACGAATGAATTTGTCAAATTAATATTTGTGTAGATACGAATAAAAATCAACTTAATAGTTCTATTGACTCATAATGAAATTACTAGTGATGCAAATGTTGTGTATTTTTTAGCTTGGCCGATTTTTTGTTAATTTTAAGAATTTGATTTCTTTTCGATAGCGGATGTCATTATTACTATTCAACTCCTGAATAGTGAACTTCATTTCCTAATACATTCAATTATATTCAGAAATTAACCTTTAGTGTTTGTTGCAGAGTTATAATTGTAAGTCCTTGTTTGACTCAGAGTAGAATTGGGGATCGACGTCGGAGTAATTCTTATGATTGTTCTATTTTATTTCCTTCTCCCTGGTCACAACTGATATTAGCTGGTCTAATAAAACGTCATGATACCTAAGCTACTTTCTTTCAAAACAGTCTTCAAATAGTCAGTTTTACCATGTTTATTTTCGGTTTCTTTTTTTAACATGCCCAAACTACACACGATTTCCATCGCTAGAAATGTTTTTCTAATTTTTTTAGCAGAAACTGGCACTTTCAACCATTATGTTGGAAGTTTCTCTCTTTGGAAAATGTGAGGGAAATTCAATGTTTGGCATAAAAGCCTATTTTGTGAGAGTGAAAAGCTCTGGAATGGGTTGTTATTTTTGTTAAGAATTTGGACATTTTAAATGTACAAAAAAAAATTAACTACAAAATGATGAACGTGCTGTTTTCGTTTTTTTTTCTTTTATTTGTGTGTTGAAAATACACAAGTTAACCCAATCCATAGATAGCCCATGGACAACAGTCCCGGAATTTTTTTTTTAAAGGAAGGGTGGCTAATTATGTAGTGGTGACGTCATCATGGGTTAACTTGGACTAATAACACTTTTTAAAAAAAGAAGAAAAATCTTTTAAACTGGAAAGTCAAATGGCTCCTTATCTGCTATGATTATGGCGCCTACATGTTCTGTTGGATAAAAATCCAAATCAACCCGTGGATAATGGAAGAAAACTAACAAAGCATTCATATCCAGAAGGTAGAGGTGATATCCTCAGCTTACGTAAACAAAATCAGAAGCATTTTGTTTCAATATCATTGCAACATGATGTCACAGAGATCCTGTATTGTTTTAAATAAACGACTATTAAGTAAACAACGCTCATGTCCTTATTCTCAAAATATTTTTTTCTAACATCTTTTAAGTAAAAGGGATATCCTAACGAGAAAATAATGATAAAGAAGATGCCAAAGCAAGATATATTCTTAAATAAGATCTATCATGTGTTTAGTTATTATGAACTAATAATGAGTATATGCATATGTCGCCTGTCAAAACAAAAGCAAGCTATAATTTTTTATATCTAAATTAAGTGTGGATTACATTTGTATTCTAAAATTATATCATCTAATTATTCTTATTGTCACAAATGACACTTAAAGAAGTCACAATGCATCGTCACACTAAAAAGATGAGAAATTGACAGATTTCTATAAATAGGGACCATATTGGAGTCAATACAAGTCTCTAAAATCAAATAAATGCGTGTTATATGCAATACAAAAAATAATATTTATTTATTGGCAGCATGGTTGGAACTAAAATAATCATCTTTTAAAGCAAGTTAAAGAAAGATTGTTAAATTTTGTTTCAAAATATATGTTTCATCTATAATACTTTGTAAAATAAAAATAAACAATAATTTTCTTGTTTAGAGGAATAAAATGCAAAATAAAAAATATTCAGCTTTACCAAATTCCCACTTTTGTCATTTTGTTACCATCTAATGTCTATATATATATATCATTGTTATTATTATTATTATTTTTTTTTTTTTGGGGGGAGGGGGTGCATGGTTTTTAGAATTTTTTGGAAAAAAGTCAAAAATCCAAAGTTATATGAAAAATTCAATTTTTTGGAAAGAAATATTTCGAAATTACATTTTTGAAAAGAATTTCAAATATTAAATTTGGAAGAAAAATTCAGTATTATGAAGCAGAATGAAAAGTTCTATATTAAAAATTTAATGTTTGACATGTTGCTGCAAAAAAATTAATCATTTGTGAAAAAATTTCTAAAATCTACAATTATTCATAAATGTTTTCACAAAATCTACAGTAATTCAAAACATTAAAAAATGGAAAAAATTAAAAAAAAAATTAATTTTTTCGAGTTTTTGTTTAATAACTGTAGATTTTTGAATTTTTTTATGAATAGCTGTAGATTTTATAAAAAAAATTCTCAAATAATTAATTTTTTTGCAGCAAAATGTCAAAAATTAAATTTATAATATAAAATTTTTACTCTGCTGAATTATTTGTCCTAATGACAGAAAAAAAATTCTAGTAAAGGGAATAAATTCCTTCATTTTTTTTGGAAGTTGGAGCTACAATCCTTGTTTGTCAATCCATGAGTCTTGTCCAATATGAAAAACCCATCATATCTAATGATATTATAATTGATAACGGAGAATTAAGGGATTAGCACTTCTTACACTCGAACCACTTCCGTCTTTACCTATTATCTTAATAAGTAATATATGTTATATTGGCATTTTTTCCCTTTCCATTTTGTCCTCTACCACTTTTCCCCGACAGCCTATTAAACTATTTATTCAGAGTGGTCAATTAAAATCTGAACACCTTATTATAAACTTCAACATGATATAATTTATTAATTAGCAATAGAATTTCAAAAAATTATTACTTTAAAAAGATATGTGTCTGAACTCTCTTAACCATTAACGTAGCCGCCCTTAGTGGCAATGATGTAATCCTTTGTCATGGCGTCTTTGTCCTGGCTGACCGTGATTTGAGGGTCTCGACGTTTGGATGACATACACTGCAGGCCTTCCCCTCGACATGCACCCAAAATGTGTAGTCTAGGAGTTTGGGATTCAGGATTAAGTTGCCAAAAGTATGAAAGGAAAGGACGGAAAATACCGAATACAAGAAAGTGATAATACATATGAACCAAAAAATAGTGACAAGAAAGAGTAATAGATTCTTACATATATGGAAAGATCTGCTTCAAAGCAGAGGACTGAAATTCCCAAAATACAATAAATCCCCTCTCAGGAGGTGATGGTCTAGATATATACAATGATAGAAATAGATTAGACGAAGAGGGAGAGCCTCACACGCTATTCGTCTAAGAAAAGACTGGCAAGTTGTGTTAAGGAAACGTCAAGAGGTGCTTCAGAAGCCTTATCCCATTAGTAAGCCTCATAATTCCAAAAATATTTCCAAATGATCTTCCAGTTCTGTAGAAGATTCATTGGAGAAGAGATCAAAAGATATATGTTTAACAGTTATGCAGGAGAAACAGGTTTTTTTTTTCAATTTACCGACAACTTTGTAATTGCAAATATTCATACTTTTATCGATATGAATGTAATTTATAACCCCCCCCCCCCTCCCAGACTTGCTGAATTGAAAGAAAATTTAGTAAACTATCGCTTAATTTCTCTCAACATCAGTGGAGGAAAATTGCATAAATTCAGACACTCTCTAATGCAAATAATAATTATCTTAAATCTAGATATTATCTGTATGTAACACATTAAGAGCCTAGTTTCCTCTAGTGTACTTCTTGCCTCCCTCGTTGTTTCAGCTAATTCTACGCTGACTCTGGTGTAAAACGGGGAGTCCATATTCTTGTTTCAAGATTGTTAAATGTTCCAATTTGTGTTAAATCATTTTACTGAATAAGTGAAAGGCATAAGATCTTAACTACTTCGGCAGCATCAGAATTCTTTTTAATCAACGTGTATGGTCCGATTGAGAGAGGGTCGACTTTTTTTCAAGCTATTACAAATTCCTATAAGGGAAATCCTTGTCCTTGCTATTGTTGGTGATATAAATGTGGATTTAAATAAGATTAGAAGTCCAAACTTGGAAATGTTAAAGAAGTTAATGTTGGAGATGAATATGGTTGATCTATTAAGGAAAATATCACTGAATAAAAAGATTTCATGGAGAATAGGAAACTAGACTTAAAGAATAGATTTAGTTTTGTCTTCATCTAGTTTTATGGATAAAAAAACGAACGTTAAATACCTCCCAGAGCCCTCATCTGACCACAAGATCTTACAATGGGATTTCAAGCATGAATATAAATTGAAACAATTCAAAATTCTTTGCTCGTTATCGGAAGATGTAGATTTTCAACCAAAGTCTCCAACGTAGGCTGACGGTAAATTTTGATAGCACATTATCTACTTTTAAGATAGCTTTGCCACTTAGTATTACTATTTAAGTGACTACCAAAAAATTTCACAAACGAAGAACAGAAACTGACAGAAAATTCAATGATAACTTATAGGTTATTCTGACACAAGGTTTTCCTTTTCTCAGGGCGTATGTAGCAAATATAATCCATACTTTTTAGAATTGATGGTACTGTTGATAAAGAGAAGAGTAGGAAAATTGAACGGGAATATAATTTTAGTCTTCGGCTTAAAAAGCTGGGAATAAAATTCAGTCATCCAACAACAAGGGTTAAGTTAATAATGGTGGATGGAAAAAGACTGGTAAAAAAAGAGGATATCTTGAACTATTTTCATGATTGCTTTCAATATATTGTAGGAGGGGATATAAAAAACTTCCCACGTGCAAGGAGACATAGGGGAACAATCTTCTCTGAAGACATTATCAGAAATTTTATATACAAGAAATTTAAATCCGATAAGGCTTGTGGACCTGATGGAATAATTGTAAAAGATTTATGTCGTGGCAAAATAGGAAATTTTGCCTCTTTTAACTTGTATTGGTAAATCTATGGAGAAACACAACTGTCTTCCAAAAGTGTGGACTAAGGGAAGAATTGATCTTCTTCAAAAAAAAGGTAACTGTGGATAATGAAGCATATAAATTATTGTCGGAGTTTTAGGTAAGCAAATTGAGCAAATTTTAAACATTAAGTGCTGTCCATAGGAAAATAGTTTTCTTTGTGGGAGGAGAATCGCTGATATTTCTTGGAATATTCAGGTAGCACTAGAATTGGTAAATGGACGTCATATATGTTGCATTTATAGCTATTGATTTTTCAAAAGGTATTGACTCTATCAGGCACGTTTTTATTATGAAAACTGTTAAAAAATCTTGCTTAAGAACTTTTAAAATCCGATTAGGGCTCTACTTTTTAATGGAGTTCAACAATATCTATAGATGGGTTAGAGAGTAAATCAATTGAATTGAAGAGAAGTTGCCACCGGGATGCCCGGTTTCTCCTTTATATTTTTAGTTAATGTAATTTCCCAATTTATTATGATGTATTTTTTTATATACTACATTATAAAATAAAGACCTATATAAAAAAAAGAGAGAGTTCAAAAGAAAGTTTGCAACGGACGGATGGGTTCCTTTCATTGGCGGTGTCATAAATGGTCTCTCCACTCTCATAGGCTCTTTCCACGCACATTTTTAATAGCTCTCTGGACAGTCTGGTGTGAAATCACAATATCTCTAGCATAGGCCCTCATGGACTTGATGAGATTGGCCTGAGCGGTTATCTTTAGATCCTGTGCATCCAGTTTGGCTTTTTTGACAGAACCCTTCTTCCTCTCTAACATTTTGAACTTGCTGACGGCGTAGGTGGTGGTCCTGGAAACGCACAACTGCTTAGAGGGCAGGAATGGAAATGTGTGAACTACGTTCAAGTGCCATTTTCTCGACTTTTACATACGCTAGAAAGCTCAGGTTTTTATTTTATTTTGTAACTAATTGTTTATGCTTTAATATATCAAAATATAAATTAATGTCAATCGCTCAAACTTCATTAATTTTTGAATTAATAAGTGTTCCGATTTCAACAGACCACCCGGTAGAACCTATATGTACAAATAGACGTGTAAAGTGTACACCCCTATAAATTTGATTACCCTCCTTGAGAAGCGTTAAAAGTAGATAATATACGTTGAGTTTAATTGTAGGGTCAATTGGAGGAAAATGCTTTGTTTGTTGATCCATAATTTAAGTTGAAAGTCTTGGTAAATTGTTATTTTATAACAAATCTAAATAAGGAAAATAATTTTCAATATTCACAAATACTTTTGCATTTTTCCCAAAACGACCCTTGTATACTGAAAACTAAATTTATGGTCCTTTTATATTGTATAAATATTTTCAAAATTCAATTTTACTATAAAATAAAAATTATTCAATTTAAGTTCAAGATTTAACTCGTTTTCGGGTGGTTTAATAATTGTTTTACAAATAAAGCAAATACGCACAATTCAATAATTCTGAAATGTCACAATCTCACAATACAAAAATCTTAAGCCTCAATGCATTCTTTCAATGTCAACATCTCACACTCCGTTACATTTATTGTATCACGCAATCTTTTCTCTTGAAGGGAACAGAAAAAAGGCCCGAAATCATCCGGTAACTAGGCATTTAAGTCAATCATTCCAACTGTATCTCTTTAGTATTCATAAACTATCATTGTCCAATAATTTCTCAACAATTTTTAAAAGAATTACATATATGTATATATTTAATAATATTAAAATCCTACATAGTATTTTATTCGGTACTGTATTATAATATTGCTTAGTAACATTATAAGAAAAGTGTATTTATACATTTGTATTTGTATATGACAGACAAAAACATTTCTTGGAAATAATTAAATGGCCAATATGTATACCGGGTAGAAACATGAAACTTATAGACTTGGAAGGAAACAAGAATATCGCCTGTCGTTCTTTAAGTATACAATTATAAAAATCTTTATTAATCTTTTGGGTACCTTTACTAAAATCTACCATCACCACTTTCTCTTTCTTATTATTCTTCCTTTTTTTTCTCTCTCTCTCTCTTTCTATACCAAGAACTTTTTTTCCCTAGACTCATCTAGATATTTATCTTACAGCAACCTAATATATTAAAATGCATCATACAATACATAAATATCTCACCATGATAATTATCAACATTATAATCTGGATCGTTCAAAGTACACCAACGGACGTTACTATACTCATAATTCCCCATAGTCTCATTCTATTCGTGAATTTAGTTGAGGAAACATACTTGCACATATCTTCAATGCCCCTGCATCCGAAGAAGCTGCGATTTGGTGGCTTCAAGCCCGAGGATTCCTTCCATTATTCGTGGGGCAGGAATTGTAAGTAAGTATTGCGTGCAGGCATCCCCTGGTATAGGTGTTCTCGGGCATCTTGTAGGAAACTATATTCAATTAAAAAAAGAAAAACTTTTTTTGAAAAGTGACACATTTCTTTTAAACATTCTATTATGATTATTTATCATTGTTCAAAATTATCAAAGGTTTCTAGTACTGCTTATCAAAGCGGCCTTTCTAAACCTACAGTAGTAGGTAGGTATAATTTTTCACGTGAAATTTGTAAAAAATATTTTGAAACCCATCTTGTAAGGTGGGCCTGGGTGCGTTGTTGAGATCGACGAGTTCAAGATCGAAAAAACGAAGTATCATAGAGGTAGGCACCAAGGAGGGGACTAGGGTTTTTTTTTTTTGGGGGGGGCTTATAGAGACCGTGGGGATTGTTTCATGGTTGAGGTTGAAGACCGAACAGCGGTTACTCTGTTGACACTCATCGCAAAGTACGTCGAATCCCGAACTGCTGTCATGTCCGACGATTGGACGTCCTATAGGCGGGTATATTCCTTGAGTGTGCAATACTTTACTGTGGTGCACAAGATAAATTATTTGGACCCCTTGACTGGAGCTCATACTCAGACTATTGAGTCTTTGTGGAATCAAGTCAAGGGCATGATACGTAAACTAGGTGTTTTCAACTCTTGAAGAGATCTCTTTCCCACCTATCTCTCAGAGTATAGTTTAATTCTCAAAGGTTAAAGTTTTTGATCACATTTAGGATTATACTATTGAACTATATCCACTATAAGTGTCTGTATGAGTAAATTGATTGAAGAGAAAACACAGATAATAACTATTGCTTCTCTGAACCTCTGATATAATCAGACAAAAAAAATAAGGAGTTGAATACTGGATAATTAAAAAGTAAGAATAAATCATGTTATTGCTTTACAAAGATTATATATTTTTTTAACTCAATAGATATTGAATTTTTATCGGAAGTGGACTTGAGGATATTATAGAAAAAATCTGCTAGTTATTATGGATATATATTTTAAACGTATATCTTACTTTACTTATTTAACTTAAATATTATGTTTTAAATAAAACTTTAATATATATATCAAAAATTGTGTTTTTTTTTTTAAATCAGTGTGGTGAAAGTAGTCGTTAAAAATATCTTGGGTTTATATTGAAAACATATAAATTAGTATATTTCATTCTTAGCTACTTCATTGATTCATACACATTCAAATTCAAATAAAAAAAGAAAAATTTGTAGTATCTAATCCATTAATTTCCTATATCTATACTTTTCTATGTTACAACATATTTGATATCTAGTTGAGTCTAGGGAAAAAAGTTATTGGTATAGAAAGAGAGAGAGAGAGAGTAAGAATAATTAGAAAGAGAATGTGGTGATGGTAGATTTTAATAAACGTGCTCAATCTTTTTCTGATACATGGCCAATGTCAAATTGATTTATTTTACTCAGCCGCCATTGGCTGAGTGTTTACTGTTGAAATATAATTTTCATTCTACTAATGGAGTTTCTTACTTCAAGCCTCAATTAAAATCATGACTATGAGTAAATAATAAAATCTAGTGTAGAATGGGCATGTTAAAAAAAAAAGAAACCAAAAATAAACATGGAAACTTGGACAATTTGAAGAAAGTTTTGGAGAGAAAGAATAATGTTCATGACGTTTTATTAAATAAGCTGTGACCAGGGAGGAGGGGGAAAAGAAATAAACAAGGACAATTGCAAGAATTATTACTACATCGATACCAATTCTACTCTGAGTCCAACTTGGGCTTACAACTATAACTCTGCAACAAATACTCAAGATTACACTCCGTCTTTTATGAGCACACCCAAATGATCAAATAGGTTTTGAATATAACTGAATCTATTTAGGAAAGTATGTTGACTACTCAAGAATAAAAAAATAATGACAACTGTGAAGGAAAAGCAAATCGATTCTTCAGATTACCAATTCCAAAAATACGGGCCAGCTAAAATATTCATTGGATTTACATCACTCACTATCTTCTTGGATTACACAAGAGAAGGATAGGAAACCCGATTTTTTTTTCTCTGTTCTATACACGGAGATGGATTTTTGTTTGAGCGCGAGGAAAAGGCGGGAGTGAGACATATGTTATTCTTGAATTAATTGAATATTGAATTTTTTTCTTTACAATATCTATTTAAGTTAATATTTGAAATTACATTTTCTAAATTTTTTGTGAATAGCCCTGGATTTTTGAAAAAATTTAATTTTGATTTTTTTTTATGAACACCAATAAGTGACTGGCGTCTAAAAAAACCAAAAAACGTTAGGAATAACGACGTTTTTAAAATGTATTAAAATTCAAAATAGTTATTGGGAAAATATGAAATAGGTAAAAATTGCATTTTTTTTTCAGGTGCAAAAAATGGATAGTCAATGTAATATTGGATTCGTACTTAAAAAAAGACAGTAGAAATTTATCTAGAAATGCGTTTGCATATAAGTTTGATACATAAAAAATGATTTTTAACTGAAATATTTCCCTTTTTCTGAATAGTTTTTCAATTTCTTCATTTTCTTCATCAACGTCAAGGAATAGTTTTAATTTAATTATCACTTTTATAACGTGTATAATAATAATGAAAAATGAAGATAAAGTACTTTTGTCAACTGTCAACTAAATTAAGTCTCAATTTCTTCTTTCTACAGTATGTCCAAAAATTGATGGTTTTTTTTAAAACCATGAAATAACCTAAACAATTGATTATTTTTGACGAAAAACTTTATTTACTTCCCAATATGACGACCTTCAAGCTTAATACATTTTTATGCGTTTTGGCATCCCTTCATACAGATTATTCAAAGTATCTGGAGAAATTTTTCCCAAGCTTTTGTCAGTTTTTTTTCAATTCATCCTCTGAAGTTGCGCATTTTCATTGAGTTCCCTCTGGACCAAAGCTCATAAATTTTCAATGGTAGACAAATTAGGACTGTTGACAGGCCATGTGCCTTTGTCCCAGAAAGAATCCAAGTGGTCTGAACACCGCTTTTGTGCCTTTTGTCAATATGTATTTTGTTATGTGATGTGTCAGACAACATTTTTCTCTTCAAAGGAGGTCCAGATTCTTCAGTACGAGACAAAGCTGATATCAGAGACTAGCTTAGGATCTCCGTTACTTAGTACTCGGCCGTCACAGTTTGGTTTCGTGGAATCAGGTGAAGATCTGACACTGCCAGGGGCTGATATCGGCCCAAACGTGAATTTTCAGAGGAAATTTCACAGTTGGAGTGGGTTCCACATCAACCTTATATCCTTCCCATTCCCAATCTGTTTGGAGATTTGGGGCATGAAATAGCTCAAATAAACTTTCATCACTGAAGAGGATACATTTCCAGTCATCTGCAGTCCAGTGTTTCCGCTCACGACAGAATTGGGCCTTCGTTTGGTTTTCTAAAAGTCTGGGGTGCAGACGAGGTTTGTATGGCGATGCATTCAATGAGTGCCTCAGGTAGTTGTGGAAATATGACTTGGATACAGGATAGCCCTTTGAAGTCAATCAAGCTACAAGTTTCCTTTTGGATTGCCTCTTTTTCGTCAAAGATTTTGAAATCCCAAGTTTGGGAACTTTGCTAATTATTGTCTTCCTTCCTCGAGCCTTCTGAACTGCAAGGGTTTGTCCCTCCTTCATTTTCTTACAACAATTC
Source organism: Lepeophtheirus salmonis (assembly GCF_016086655.4). Lineage (NCBI taxonomy): Eukaryota > Metazoa > Arthropoda > Copepoda > Siphonostomatoida > Caligidae > Lepeophtheirus > Lepeophtheirus salmonis. Next base: position 55,105,718 of record NC_052135.2, read on the forward strand.
TCAATGGTCCTGAGAAGAATCTATAACCTTTGAGTAACGTCTCTCTGGCTTGATCCATCCTTTATCATGCCAACAGCCTTGGCCCAGGTCTCCAAAGAGTGCTCTCTCACCATTTCGGATATTGAATTTCAACTAACATCCTGTGGTGTTTTCTGAGCCCTTTTATACTGATACATGATGCAATCATCGAAAATTATTGCATCAGAAAAATTCAATATTGCCTAATGATTGTATAAGCCAAATTTCATTTTATTCCGACGAAAAATATTTTTTTTACAATAAAACGGATATTTTTAATACCACCTTCAATTTTTGGACATACTGTAGTTGTTCTTGCATCAGCATGAAAGAAAATATGTTTACCTAAAAAATGCCTTTCAAATTCAATAAATAATTTTATTAAAAGAAAAAAAAAGTATGTTTATTATTATTACATGAATTCATGAAAATAAAACAATCAGTTTCAGACCCTATACTATGTGAAGCATCCCATTGGATTTTACATCATTGGGAATATTTTTAACTAGGAAAACCGATAATGAAGTAAACTTTGATAAATTATATTTACAATGAACGGTAATAGTGTATAATCATCTAAAAATTATCAATGAAATCCTTTTTATAATTAGAGGAAAGTTTGTGCAAAATTGACATTTGAATAATACCCCTTGATTCTTGCAGGAAAGGAGAAATACTTTTGTGCCAAATTGTGAAATCCTGATTTTCTATATATGCAAACAATGTTTATATTCGACGCTCATTTCATATAGTTTAAATTTAGCAAACCATTTTTTAACCGTTGATTTTGGTGGTGCAGAGTACGAATAATGTTTATTAAACTAAACCCTGGCTTCAAAAGTTGTTTTTTTCACCAGAAAGCAATGCTTTATTAATTATGAAATTTTGGTTAATGAACACTTAAACTTAATTATTAGAAGCAAAGTAGAGAAACAAAGACCACCTAGCAATATTTGTATTCAGCTGTGGTCATGAATAATGTTATGAAAATTCTAATTTATCACTCCCGTCCAGTTTTAGAATCGGTTCTTAGGATCGATAGGAATATTCGTTCTAGAGAAGGAGTTTTCTTTCCTCATGACTCGACCAGTATTGATCCTTTCTTGGAGGTACATCCTCTTTCTCTATTTTATTCTCATTCATTCATCTACTTCCTTGCTTAGTTTCAAGTCGATTCGGTTCTTAATCTGATGAAGAGTTCTATGAAATTTGATGTGTTGCATAAATATTATTTGTACAACTCGTAAATCAGGCGGAAGGGGGAGAAAATCAGTTCATATATTGAGACTGAACAAATTAGTCCACGATTTGAAAACGATTAAATTTCGCTCTATGGTCTGAGATTGCAGTGTGTACCGAAATATCCGTCCAAATCGGTCTATAAAAAAATAACTTAAGACTAAACTAAAAAAAAAAAATCAAACTCAGACCTAGTCTTAATACTGGTATTCATTTCAAATTTTGTTACGACCAGAGGGATCAAGAAATAAACGGAGTAACTTTGAAGAAAGATTATACTATTGATCAATAAATATATCAATATTGGATGGTGCACTATCAATATTTTTTTAGTATATTTACTCTAAGTCTAATATTCTTTGATAAAATCTTTATATTAATATTGGTTTTCCAGTTTTTTCCCGTCATTTATAATTTTTAGTTTTTACATCTCCATATTCACTTTTTATTGATATAGTTACTCATAAAGTTTTCAGAATGTCCAAATTTCGAAAAAAAAAAATCATTTAGTGCAAGAATGTTTGTTATGACGACTAATGTACTTCTTTATTTTTACTCCTCCATCCCTTGTTAATGAATCTAATGGCTAATTAACGTATAATTTTTTCCTGAATTGAAAAAGAAATTAATTAATTGACAAAATCAGTTCAAAAATAAAGTTGTCAGTAAAGGAGTTAAAATATATGGCTATATTTTTCAAATTTGAAGAGTCTGTTTCCTTTGTAGTCGGTACAAAATGCATTTAATTTGTGAACTTAGAAAAACAAAATGAAAAGGTGTCAATTACTTTGTATCGATGACTTGTAAAAATTAAAAGGATTATGTTACTAATATAAACGGATGTCTGTATTTTTTAATTAACAACATAAAAACAACATGACAAGATTTATTATAGATTTTGGACTTTTCATTATTTTTGCTCAAGGGAAATATATGTTCAATGTTGACACATTGAAATACTCAAAAAACAAAAAATTATCATTTATAGTTAGCAACAAGGAAAATACAATATTTTTTTTTTTCCCCGTCAAATTTTCCCTTTCCCTTATGACAGTCATGGTTGAGAATGGATAAAAAGCTAGTTTTGAATACTAATTTGGCAAAAAGGAACAGAAAAATCGAAAACTGACCAAAAATACCTTGTAAATTTTTATACAAGTGGTGTTTCGGCGTTCCACCACATGACACAAAGTAAAATGTAAATCTAACTGCTTTAATATATTTATATACTATATATAATACAATTTGTGTATGTCTTTTATGGGGCTTACATCGTTGGGGACTAACATGTTAAAACTTTGTATGCGTGCCTCTTTTGAACTTGGTCAAGCTAACACGGGGGTTTCAATTTTTAAAGGGGAGATTCGCTTGCATATAAATTTGAAATATAAAAATTTGATTTTTTAACTGAAATATTTTCTGGATAATTTTTCATTTTTTAAAATAATATTTTTCTCTTTTTCTCATAAATTTTCAATTTAAAAAAATAAATGGCAACAAAAAATTGGATATTGGACTTAAAATTCTAAATTGTTAAGATGTATCAATATTATTCTCAATTTTCAGAACATATTATTAAATAATTTGTGCAATGCATATTTGCAAACATGAACCAGTAAACGAAGGTTATTTTTTTGATGACATTATTCTGCATAATTTTTTTTTTGGTTTTGCAAGCACAAAAAAAATCTAAATAAGTTTGTTTTCCTCTTTACAATGTCAATAAATGCTATAAAGTTCTTTTTTTTGGCAAATTAGTACAAAAACTTTTTTATGAAATTCACTTCGCAAATTTCGATTTGACATTTTTTTTACAGAAATAAAAGATGGACTTCTCCTGTAGATAATTTTTTTAATGCATATATATTTGTATGTTTTTGAAAATTTTAATGCATTTTTTTTTTCATTAAATTTATAATAATACATTTCATAAAATCTACAGGGGCTATATTATAATCCCTATAAGAATACCCTAACACTCGTCCTCGCCGAAGGTCTCTAAACATTAAGAAAAATACATTGACGAATATTAATGTGCTTTCCCACTCCCTCTTTCGGCCGAGCAACTCCGAGTAACTCCTTTCTCGGTTTTTTTATAAATGATAGAATGATCTATAGAAATATCATTTTTGTATCTTTACCATAGATAAATAAATATATAGAGAGGACAAGTTAGGAAATTAGCTTGATCTAAACTTAACAAAACAGAGATGTGTTGGAAAAGATACGAAACAGCGTCACTTTACTAACACAAATTCAATAATTAACAACTATTCCCATAAATTATCATTAACAGTTGGCAACAAGGAAAATACCATATGTTTTTGTTTTTTTCTTCAAATTTTTCCTTTCCCTTTTGACAGTCAAGGTTGAGATTGGATAAAAAAGTTAGTCGTGAACACTAAAAAAGGAGCAGACAAATCCACAGCTGACATCAAAATACCTTATAAATGGTGTCGCGCCCTTCTAATGTTGAGGGGATCCAGATGAATGATACTTATCATAGTATAAATTATTTGATCAAAATATAAATAAATAAGTTTAACATTGATTGCTTGGCTCAAATGTTGCTAATGAAAGGGAAAATAAGAAATATAGAATTAGATGATGATTTAGATAAAGTGATTAAAATATTGGCAGGTAGATATTTAAATGATTGAAAAGAACTTGTATTCAAATTAAATACATATTATATTCTGACGTCACGTGAAAACGCTATACCGAATGGTCGATTAAAATCTCAAAACTTTGAATTTTAAACTTCATCAAGATATTATTTATTAATTTACAATATAATTTCAACAGAATTAATAATATAAATAGATGTGTGTTTGAGCTCTGTTAATAATTTATGTAGCTGCCCTTAGTGGCTATGATGGCTTTTAGGGGCTGGCGGAAGGCCTGGCAACCTCTGCAGATATAGTCCTCTATCATGGTGTCTCAGTGCTGGTTGACAGTGGCTTTGAGGGCTTCGCTGTTTGGATGACGGACACTGTTGGCCTTCCCCTCGACACGCACTCAACAGATATAGTCGAGGAGGTTGGTATCAGGGCTGTAGAGGGGGAGGCCAAAAGTGCCAAAGGAGAGTTCATAAGAACTCAAAAGAGTCTTGCAACGGAGGAGACGGGGTTCTTTCATTGCTGGTGTCAAAAGTGGCCTCTCCACCCTCATCAGGCTCTTTTCACCCACTTTTCTGATAGCTCTCTGGACAGTCGTTTATGAAACCGCGAGTATATTGTATGGACCATCATGGGCTTGAACAGATTGGAATTGGTTGTTCTCTTTACCTCCTCCAGACCCCGTTAGGCTTTTATGACAGAGCTCTTCTTTCTCTCTAACATTTTAGGCTTGCTGACAGCGTAGCCGGTGGTCCTGGAGACGCCCAACTGCTTGGAGTGTGAGAATGGAAATTCGTCAATAACGTTCAAAAATCATTTTTTCGACTTGTACGTAAGCTAAAGAGCTCAAACTTGTTTTGTTTTGTAACTAATTATTTATGCTTTAATATATGGAAGTATGTATTAATTACAATCAATCAACCTTGATTAATTATTGAATTTGTAAATGCTCAGATTTCAATAGCACCCCGTATAATAAAACTAGGCAATAGAGGAATAAAAATTTATATATAGGAAGGTCTAAGTCCTTTTATTTTTTGGTCCCATTTTTACATACATTAGTTTACCTTGTTTGTTATACACTTTTGTTGTTTATTATCCTAAAATGGCGGACGTCCGCAATGCTGAAGTCACTTGAAAAATCTCGATGAAAAATGTTTTTTACAATAATAAATCTAGATTATATTATACATTAGTTATGTAAATTCGGTGGCTTGTAGCTTTTTTGATGTTCGAGAAAATGGGCTTGTTGTAACCGTCATTGACTTCTTTATGTACTAAAATCATAATTATTCAAGAATAACGGAGCCCCTTACACATTTACTAGCTAATAGCTAGTAGCACGTGTCATTATTTATGTAGGTTAAATTTTACATAATATATAGAATCCACTCACAGTATTACTCATTACTCAATCAGCACCAAACAATTTGTATTATGTTTTTTATTTTATAATTTAATTATTGCACGGGTCCTCTTCTACAACTTATGTATTGTATCTTAGTTCTTCCTACGCATGGAAGACTCCTTAACCCATTTTTTTTTAAACTTATTAATTGCACATAAATTATTGTATTTTACAACTTTGCGTTATCAAGATTGGTTATTTTTTATTATTCGATTAAAGCCAGTAAAAATTTTGTGGGAGATCTGCAATGTTTTATATAATATATAAACCTAAACAAATATATAAAGGATAAATTGCCCAATCGCAAATATAAATTTATTCCATGTACATCAGAACTTTATTTAGAGCAATTAATTTAATAATTCGTGAGGAGTTTTATAATTAATTGGGATTGTAACTGTAATTTGATGTACTTACTTTTTAGACAAAATTCCTTTGTTTAAAGATTAATTATGTTCGTTCATCATGGTGGACGTACTCCTCCTAACTATTTATTTCCAAACTAATTGTGATGATGGTTATTTATCACTCATTAGAATGGAAAGCATATTCAGTGGAGTAAATAAGTATTTGATCATTGCGCGATAAGTTTGCTCGCTGACAAGGAAAAAAATGGTTTATAATTTTAATGGTAGGTTTATTTCATGAGTAAGATACATTATATGACACTAAACATGTGATAAAGTCGTCCCCAGCAGATAAATATTCTAGAAACATAATGTTTCCACCGCCATGCTTAATGGCGGGGGCTGTTATACTTTGGATTTTTCTTCCTTCAAATCCGTCGAGTCTAGTTGATGTCAAAACAGTGCGATTTTGATCTCATCTGACCACATCACCTTCTCCTCCCATGCCTTCTCTGAATCATTGATTGATTGTATTTATGATATGATATGATTTTCTGTAGTTCTTTATATATTTTGTTTATCACTGTTGAAATAAACCAACTGTTAAAGTTATGAAGTGTTTTTTTCTTTATGAGTGGGCAAATCACGGTATATCCTATAATATCCATGGCCTTCTTACGCTTCAATTCATTTAGTTGAACTCTTAAAACACAATATAAAATCTTTTAAAATCAACCTCATTAAAGATAATCATTGAGAATTTTCACTAAGACATAAAACTGAAATTATCATTAATAAAGATGACAAGATCAAATAATAATTTTATCCTATGACGTCAAAAGAATTGAAATATCGCAATTTCTAAGGGGAAAAATATACTTATCATTTCGATTTAAATTTTTTTGAATAAAAAATACTTTTACGTATGAAGTATATTAATATTTTTGAAATTGATTTTTCACAAGTTAATTTCGAAGGTTTTGTTTAAATTTAACCCAAAAAATCGAAGTCTTGATAATAATTATATATAGGAAATGAAATCGATGCTTTATAAAGGATATTAATTGAAATAAAAACGGAAGAATTTAAAGTGGTACGCAACCTCTTATTGTATGATATAATTACCACATCATTTTGTTCATGTTATACGAATTAATATTTAAGCAGTTCCATACTCAATGAGGTCAAAGTTTTTTTATTGTATGGTAATTAATACATAGCCGATCAAATCAGGTCCTCAAAACGAAAAAGTGATTACAAGATGATTATCACCTCGTTACATTTATTTCACAACGCAGCCTTTCATCCAAAAAGAAACAGAAAAAAGGGCCGAAATCATTTTGTAGTTAGCCAAATGAGTCAGTCATACCAACTGCTATTTATTTCCTATGTACTCATTTTTATATTATTGATTCCGCAATTTTTAAAATTAATTTGGTATATATTTCATAATATTAAAATCCTACAAATAATTCTATTTGATACTGTATTATAATACTGCTAGGTAATATTCCATAAAAAGCCTAGCTTGTGTTTTCACACGATAGCCAAAACTTCTTCCGAGCAATAATAAAACAGCCAATATACACAACGAGGGATCAACAAGATATTGTATTCTGGTTCTTTTCAAAACGGGGTATAAGTAAAAACCAATTACTTAGTTTATTTATAAAAGAGAATAAATTATGAAATATCCATGACGTATTAAATGAGACTAGGGAATCGACAGCTGACAAAAAGCACACATATGGCATTTTTGTGTATGTGAATTTGTTCTTCCGAAATTCCCCTAATAAAGAACCTATTTTAAAAAAGAGACTTTTATATATCTGTAGTGTAAGACTGGAATTTACACATAATGAACATTCACTTAACTCTTCCTAATTGAGGCAGGAGAGCATGTTATCACAAATCATAAAAGTTGGATGTGTTTCTTGACCTGTGTCGAACACTTGAGATTGACTTACCTACCCCTGGGCTTTTATCGAAAAATTTGACAGTTTGACAGAACACCAAATTTAACAAATATCTTCTTTTCAGGTAGACAAAAACTTTTTGTATTAAACATTTTAGGGTTTTAAATTTTTTTGGAAGAGACAAAATTTTGAAGAATGATCAATTTTCAAAAGGACTTATTGAAAAGAGGTTTTTTTGAATTTTTTTGAAAATTTTCATAGTTAAAATTTTGTAAAGAAGACGATAACTTTTTATGACTGGCTTATACAGTCCTTTTATATTCAATAACAGAATTTGTAAGTAAGTAGACTCATAGGTAGTGATGTAAATCCAGTAATTTTTTTAGATGGCCTGTTTTGTTTAGAATTGGTAATCAGAAAAAAAAATTCTTTTCCTTAGCAGTTGTCATTATTATTTAATTCCTTAGTAGTGAATATCCTCTCCTAAATAGATTCAATTATTTTCAAAACCTGATTGAATATTCGTATGTGCTCATAAAAGATGGAGCGTACCCCTAAGGATTTGTTAGACACTTATAGTAAGTCCTTGTTGGACTCAGAGTAGAATTGAGATCGATATTTGAGTAGTTCTTGCCAATGTCCTAGTTTATTTCTTTCCTCCCTTGTCACAACTAATTTCCTTTAAAACATTCCTCAAATTATCAGGGTTACCATGTAGATTTTTGGTTTAAAAAAACAAAAACATTTTCTTGATTACTATTTTTGTATAAAAAAAAGTGGCTATTCATAAGGGCTTTTTTTTTTTTTAGATAAAATTTTCATTTTTGTAAAGCACGACTTTCCTTTTTTCTGAAATAAATTCAAATATGTTCATTTGATTCAGAATTTTTGATGTTAGCCATTTTTGTGGGACTAAACTAAAAATAAATTATAGTTTTTGTATCTCCAAATAGGCAACAATAAAATACTCATACATTTTCAAATTGCACCCTCAGGCTGACAAGATGTGTGTTGGATAATCGAAGGATCTTGAGATAGATTAAAAACCACCTTCAAAAGACTCCCTATAGAAACGCTTATGCTCCAGTTCAACGGTTTGATATTATAAACTTAAGACCTCGAAGCAGATTAAAAACCACTACCACCGGTTTAAAAACCATAAAGAACCCCGGCTAATTTTCCCAAGTAGTTTTTTACACTAGCAGCTATCTATGTTAAACAATTTTTCTGCAGATGGGAAAACTATCTACGGATCCTTAAATGGATTAATTCGATCTGTAGATGTGGAAGATCGGTAAATGAATCACTGCATATGGATTATAATTGGAGACAGTTTTCCTGCATCCAGGGTAATCCTCTTGGAACCATAATGCATATTCGTAATAATTTATAATAGTTCAAATGGACTCGAAATGATTTTTGGCGTAGTAGTATCATGCAAAAAAAGGTAAGAAAAAGCAGTATTTATTAAGATTTATGCAAATTAAAGAAGAAAAAAAAGGAAATCATTTTACATTCATTTTTTAGTTCTTCTGCAAATGAATGTTTGTCTTGAGGCGATGTTTAAGGGTAATTTCAATCTTTTACCCACAAGGAAAAAAGAATAGGATCATTTACTGAAAACGGGTTTTACTTCTTATGTATTCAATAAATATGCCCATTAAATGTATTATGCAAAGAAACACTAAATTGAAATAATAAAAAAGTAATCTGAATACATGGAGATTAAAATTCTCAAAAGTTCTTCCTCTTTTATTTTATTGCTAAGGTTTTTTTTTTTTTTTTTTAAAGGATTGTCTCAGATGTAGTGAAACATTCATTTTACTTCAAGTCCAAGTATTTGTTCACAAGTCTTTGAATAGTTTCATCGTATCCAGTTAAAGTCATAAGAAAATAAAATAAACTTTAAAAAGTGCTACTTTATATCCATTGAAAAAATGGACATGCTTTAAAATCCAAGTCAAGTCGCTAGTCTTTGATTGTGTTTTGTCAAATAAATATGGACTTGCGTCTGAAAAATTATATAACTTTATCTGTGGGCCTTACAAATTATTTGATTTAGAAGAGGAGGAACAATTATCATGGGAGTGGAGTTTTGTTTTTAAAAAGAGACTCCTTATGGAGGTTTTGTTAGCATAATTATATGTTAGTAAGTAAATTGATTTTATAATTAATGGTGAGTAATTTTTAATTGTAAATCTCATTTACCATATAATCATCTAGAAATGTATTAATTGTTCAACATGATTTTTATTTAGAGTCGAAGTCAAGTTGCAAGTCTGGACTTCTCCCCTCTCCTAAACACAGTGTATTAATTAATAATGGAAATCATCCCATCTATTCATAATACATAATTTGATTTTCGAAATGTATCGAAAATATTCATTTGTAGTGGTAGTACACAGCATTGCCCGGAGTAATTAGGTGTCAGCTAAAACACAAACTTTTCTTTAATAATATAAAAGATAACTCCCAAAGAAATCTTCAGTTTTTCATGAGCACATTCACACATAACTACGAAATATTTATATCAATTCATTTATGTTGTATCCTCAAGAATGAAAGAAGAAGAGTTTGAGAAAAAATGTTGGGAGGACTGATGAGTACTTTAGTCTTAAGAGCGCTCAATGACAAAAACAAAAATCATTTTAATAAACCAGCGTTTATATTTTATTTAATTTTTAACATATATGCATACGTATTTTGATATATATAAGAGACCAGTAACAAAAACAAAAAGAAACAGTGCTCTTGTTATACATGTAGAGACCTGCGATATTTTCTTAATAGGACTACATTATTATTTTTTATATCAAAAAATGTTTAAATGATTTGCATCAGGATATACAGAGAACCTTGAAAAGACATTTGCATACGCCTGCAATATTTCAATAATACGATTACATATGTATATTATTATTTCTTAGATCAAAATATGTGTACGATATACATCATGGAGCACTATATGCAGTGACTCATTTTCATATATTCATACATACAAACAAACTTTGCTCCATTAATGAAGGGTTGATTTTATCTAGGGGTATACAATTTTTATTTTCTATTTTTCTTGCCTAAAATTTAAACAAGAGGTTTATGAGGACATTTATTTAAAGAAAATCATCTGAAAATAGTGCTGGGCACAACTTTTATTCTTTATGTGAGCCCTCAGGTTTAATTATTGCCAAAGTAAGAGGCCTAAATCCCTTGCAGACCTTCACTATGTAGTTAGACTCAAGCTTGGTCCACTCCTTCTTGATGGAAGCCTCTAGTAGAGACTAAGCACTCTCGTGAGGAGTAGCACACACCGTTTCCTCAAGAAGCGTCTAGTAAAATTTGCTCCAGGGAGCTAGCTTCTGGAGAGGAGGGCGGCCACATATAGATGTCTAAAAGTCCGGAAAGTTGACTCTGAAGAAACCCTGGGTCTTCGCGGCACGATGACACAGATCTCCGTCTTGAGTGAAAACAAAGTTGTGCCCGAACCTTTCTCTAGCCGAAGGTAACACTTTCTTATTAAGAAGTTCGACGTAACCATTCGCATTGAGTCGCTCCTTCGTCTCCACAAAAATGGGAAGGATTCTGTGCTGGCCATTGGATTTTTTATTCTACAGATATGTATCAATGAAACTGAGACATTGTCTGAATGTTCGTCTGTGATCTAGCAGCTGTTCTACTTATTCGCAGTGGCATCAACGGAGAACTTTTTTTCCTCAGAAAAGGGCAAAACTTTGCTTTAATTTTTGTTGGCATTGAGAAAATTTAGAATCTTATTTGCGCTCTCCAACCTTCTCATGTTGCTCTGTTCAGA